>NW_015386901.1:81887-88922 GCF_001527695.2 Protobothrops mucrosquamatus
ATATCTGTTTTTTGCCTACTTAGAATTATTGAGTTGGAATTATACCAGTACAAGGTTCCAAATAAATCCCTCAGGACAGTTTACTATTACTATCTCCTTAAATGTATCCACTGAAAGGAACTCAGTGTCTCTGATTCACTGTCAAACTGTTTTTTACTCTTATGAAGCTTTTTTTTTCACACATTCACCTATAACCTGTCCTCTTTGGTTTAAATCCATTATTGTATGCCCTTCCCTCTGGAACAAAATAGAATGGATCTTAACCTTTTGTGTAACTCTCTTTCAGTTATTTTAAGAGAGCTATTATATCTCCTCTTTGGTGCTTTTTCTAAAGGATAACCAATTCCTTCAATTGCTTTTCAGAGTTTCTAATTCCCTAATCGTTTTGATTGTCCTTTTCTGAAACTCTTTGAATTTATCCTATTTTCTCTGTAAATATACTGCCCAGGAGTACATGAGCAGAATAAAGAATTATTACTTCTGTTGTTGCAACCTCAAATACATTTACCTTGCAGCCATATTACATTGTTAGTTTGTATTCACGTTACAATTAAAAACATCTTTTTTACAAATAAGATTATTAAACAAGGTTAGCCCTATTTCTTTTCTTATAGCTGTGTATTTGACTTTTGTTTCCTAAGAACTTTGTATTTTGTATATTTTTATCCAATCAGTCTAATCTATTTGAATTTTATGCTTTAAATGTTTTCCAAGATATTAACTTTTTTCTGTTTGTGTTGAAGTCAATCTTGACTCCTGGTGACTACATGGACAAGTCCATGTAATTTTCTTTGCAGTCTTTCTACCATTGCTTTCCTCCTAGGGCTGAGAAGAAGTGACAGGCACAGGGCCATCCAGTTGGCTTTTGTGAAAACAGTAAGGCAGAATTAAAACACACAGTTTCCTGGTTTCTAATTTAGTGCCTTTAATCACTGCCCCAAACTGACTCCCTCTCTTAGTTATCCCACCCAATTTTTCATCATTTACAGATTTGCATTCTCTCCATTTCTTCATCCAAATTATAAATGGAAACATTGAAAAGTAGAAGACCAGGAGCACATACATTTTTATTAGAGAAGACTGAGCCAAAATAACTGTAACCTTTTTTTGTTATCTATAAGCATTTTGCCATGTGTACAGTACAGCTGAATTACATGTAGTCCTCAACTTACAATCACAATTGAGTCCAAAATTTCTGTTGCTAAGTGAGACAGTTGTTAAGTGAATTTTGCCCCATTTTATAACCTTTTTTGCCACAGTTGTTAAGTAAATAACTGCAGTTGTTAAGTGAATCTGGATTCTCCATTGACTTTGCTTGTCAGAAAGTTGCAAAAGGTGAATACATGGTCCCGGGACACTGAGACCGTCATAAATATGAGTCAGTTGCCAAACATCTGAATTTTGGTCATGTGACCATAAGAATGTTGCAATGGTTGTAAGTGTGGAAAACAGTCATAAGTCACTTTTTCAGTGCCATTGTAACTTCGAACAGTCACTAAATGAACTATTGTAAGTCAAGGGCTACCTGTATAGATTCTTTTCCTTGTATATTTAATACATCTAAAAAAGTGATTTTGGTCTTAGTACCCTTCACTAACCTCAGTACATATTGAACTTTCACTTTCCCGACACAATTTTACACTCTCTTTGTGTATCCTTTGTTTTTATACAATGCATAGTAACCTTTCTGCAATGTTGCTATTACTTTCACTTCCTCAGTTAAGTATTTTCTTTAGGTTACTATAAAGAATATTTTTATTATTTAAGTTAAGTCCAAGTCCTTGAAAAATCATAATGTAGCTAGAAACCACAAGAAATTCAAAGCATTTTACTGTCATATTTTAAAAATCCTTTTTCTAAACATGTCTTACCAGTTATGTCCTTAGAGGAGTTATGCATGAACAATGAAGTTGGAAAGAGCAACCCAAAGCTATATAGCTGGAAGGGAGCATTTTAAATGTCCCCCAAAGATGGCTGTTAAACTTTGGTTTGTACACAACCCATGAAGGGGAACACGCCATCTCATTTTTGTAACTGGTTATAATTTCAAACTTTTTCCTGATGTTCGACTGGAATCTGCCTTTCTATAATTTAAGATCATTTTTTATATCCTGCATTCTAGAGCAATACAGAATAATCTTTTTCTGTATAGAATATTTTCAGGAAATTGAAGAAGTTCTATTATACCCCCTGAATTGTCTTAAGCATACCTAGGTCCCTTAATCTTTCTCTTGAGACATAATGTTGAGTCCCACCATCATCCTTTAAAAAAAACAAACCTGCTTTAAAGTCTGTTTCTATATTTTAAAATGTAGTATCCTGAACTTGACATAGAACTCCAGGTATAACAATTGAAGGCAATGATCCTTTTTATGCATACTATTAGCACCCCTAATCCTATCTCTATATAATAATAATAATAATAATAATAATAATAATAATAATAATAATAATAATAATAATAATAATAATAATAATAATAATAATAAAGTTGGAAGGGACCTTGGAGGTCATCTAGTCCAAACCCCTGCTCAGGCAGGAAAACCTATACCACTTCAGACATTTGATTTTTTAAAAATAAAATATTATGCATTTGCCTCTGTTAAATTTTTATCCCTTTTCCATAGTGTATCAAGATTTCAAATTTTGTGGTGTTTTAGAACAAGGATGATCAATCCACAAGATGCATATGGCACTACAGCACCCACCGATTAACCCATCAAATTTTATAAGCAAATAATTTCTCTCAGTCTCATTCCCATCCTAACTCCTCCAAAATCTTCATGCTTTATAATAACATCATAGTACTAGCAACTAGCTTTCTGTAACCTTTATTAAAGCCGAATTGTGGCTCCCAAGCTTTCTCACTTTGCCTACTCCTCTTTTGGCTGTTTAATTATTCCATTCAACTTTGTGTCACAGTATAAGCATTCCTTCCACTTCTTTATCCAGGTAATTAGCAAAAACACTGATAACTACTAGATTCAGTGGCAAATTCTGTAGCACAAACATTTGTGTTTGATGAGGCACTGTGAATGAGCTGTCTTTGAGCTTGATTTTCGAGCCAGCTTTGGATCATCTCCATATACTCTTTAATTAGCCTGCTAATCTGAAAATCACAAACTATTAAATCAAATGCTGTGCTGATGTTTGGATATATTATGTCCACAAGATCAAAAAAAGTTACCCTAAATGAAATAAAATTAGTCTGACTGTCTCTACTCTTCCTCTTTTTATCTGACTGATAACAGAGCAAAAGCAGCATTTAAGCAGTACTGCTCAAGAGCTACATGTGGTTTTATAATAGCCAAAATCCCTTTACTCCACTTCACAGAAAATGGAAATTGCTAGAATGCTTATTTGTACAGGAGTTTTGGAACAGTGCTTTGGTATCTGGTATTTAACTGCCAAATTAATTTTGCCATGATGCCAACAATACATTCCATCTTGGGCATTGTAGAAAATTTAAATTGTGAATATATTTAAGCATTGCAACTTAATCTTGCTTTCAGATTGGCTTTGTCAGTTTCTAACCTCATAGCAAAATCTGTATGGGAGCTGAGTCAATTTATTTCAGATTCAACTTCAGTGTATTTGAATTGCAACTAAATTGTTTCTTTTTTCATATGAAATGCTGCATATCTACAGAGTTTATGTGAGGTCTGTTTTTTTCTTGGCAAGAAGACCTGACTCAACGTACCTTCTGATTCAGGCCAGTCATTGCTCTTTGTCTTTAACTGTAGAATTTCAGTAGCCTTGTCTCCTCTAATCCAGCCCTTTCCACATTTCCATTATTGAATTGACAAAGCCACAACCATGATTTATAACAGTGCAAGAGAATTTTTTAAAATTTTATTTCAGAGTTTTACAGCTAGAAATGTATGTGACATTTGCATGTTGTACATATAGGTAGCATGTAGAACAAATGAAAAAACAACTCTTCAGTCCCCCCTTTTTCTGGCTTAACTGGCTTAAATAGGTTAGGATGTAGTAAATCAATAAATCATTTTGTGACTCTAACTGCTCTTCTGTGCAGAGGGCTAACATGAGGTACGATGACTAGTGCATAGCAGGGGTATGAGGAAACAAACAGTAAGACATTAACTTTTGCCTGACCTGCAAAGGATTCTTTTTTTCTGAAGACACTATCTGTATGCCTATCGCTATATATATGGCTATTACTAAATTTCTCTTAGAGTTAATCAAGTGCTTCTGATAAGCATAGCTGGTAATCTTATATGGCTAGCAGAGCATGGATCTTCAGATCCTCCTTCCCTAGAGGATTTTGTGTAGAAGAAACCTAATTCCTCAAAGCCTGATTCTTCCCCATCTTCAGCCAGGAATCTGCAGATCTTCAATGGTTTTGGTCCATTCTGAAACTAGTGTTTCTTCACCTAAAACTCAACTTTGTTTGGCAGCCATTTTCTTCCTCTTTGGGCTTCTGATTCCTGCAACAGTGGCTAGGGAGATAGAACTCTTGTGGACTGGACTTTTTTTGGGGGAAAGAAGATAAGCAATTGAGGAAAGAGTATAATTTTGCCAGCAATCTGTGAAATCTTGGAAAGATGAGAGTTAACATCTATTTCTGTCTCATCCCAGAGCCAAGCACCTTAGGACAGTGGTGGCAAACCTATGGTACGCGTGCCACAGGCGGCACTCAGAGCCCTATCTGTGGGCACGCATGCCATGCCCTGGAGATGGCAATCATCCCTCTTCAACCAGCTGCCCACTAACTTGCCAAGGTCCCACATGGCCGGATGTATCCCAGCACCCATGCGCTCACTGGCTTCTGTGTGCAGGGGCTGATGGTGTCAGGCAGCAGCCGCCCCGCCCCTGCCTCACCTTGCCCTGTGATAATGGAACCCCCGCCCTGCCTCACCTTGCCTCACCTCACCCCGCAGCACGAGCCTCTTGCCTACCGCCCCACCTGCCAGAGACCCCCTGGATCTCCCCCAACCCTGCCCAGTCCCCACAGGCGTCCCTCCCCATGAGCAACATTGAGGTGGTCATGCCCACCTTGGCCACACCCACCTAATCTGCCATGACCACCGCAGCCACGTCCACCCAGTGGGCCACACCCACCTGGCACCCGGCAATAAATAAGTGGGTTTTGGGTTGCAGTTTGGGCACTCGGTCTCTAAAAGGTTTGCCATCGCTGCCCTAGAACATATTACAGAGCTGTCACAACTAGTTTAAAAACATCTTCCAAAGTTGCCTGCTTCCAAAACAGGCTATGTGCAAAGCCCTTTTCCAAACACTAGAAAGAGTGCAGAGGAGAGAACAAAGGTGATTTAGGGATGAAAGTTAAAACATATGAAGAACAGTTGCAGGAATTGGGTATGTCTAGTTTAGTGAAAAAGAAGGACTTGTGGCAACTTGATAGCAGTGTTCCAATATCTAAGGGGCTGCCATAAAGAAGAAGGGATGTCAACTAGTTCTTGAAAGCACCTGAAGGCAGGACAAGAAGCAATGGGTGGAAACTAATCAAGGAGAGAACTAACCTAGAACTAAGATGAAATTTTCTGCCAGAACAATTAATCAGTGGAATGACTTGCTTCCAGAAGTTCTGGGTGCTCCAACACTGGAGGTTTTTAAGAAAAGATTTGGACAACCAACTGTCTGAAATGACATAGGGTTTCGTGCTTGAGCAGGGAGTTGGACTAGAAGACCTCTTCCAACTCTGTTATTCTGTTATTCTATCATTTGCTACAAAATAGGTTTTCTGCATGGAATAATTTTTTTAAATTGCCTTTTAGACCCATTTGAATATTTATTTATTACTTATTAATGGGTATAGCCATCCACTTTAACTCTGGGAAAAGCCACATATTCTGGGACTCACTAAATATGGCTTCGTAGCTGGTGGTACCTGCAGCATGCCTTCTCTGACAGATCTAACGGGGTGGGCTAATGTTACCAGGGACAGGTGGTCCCTAAAGTAGCCTGGTCCCATGCCATGAAGGCTTTTAAATGTTAAAACAAGCACCTTGAATTGGACCTGGAAGCAAATTGGCAACTACCACAGCTTGGGGAACACGGGTACAACATGTGCTTTTCTAGGAGTGCGCATAACTGTCTGTGCTGCTGCATTTCAGGTATCTTCAAGGGCAGCCCCGTGTAGAGTGCATTGTAACAGTCCAATCTCCATGAGTGACTACAAGTGAATAAATATAGAAGATATGGAAAATATATCTTGGAAGATATAAGAGATTGATATTTCCATATGCTTGGAATTCTTGACATTTAAGAGGGCTCAGAGTGTGACAGTCTTATATTGCCCACGTCTATCTAACATCCTGTCATGAATGTATCCAACCAGTATTTATTTATTTAATTAATTAAGCAATTAAAATTTCGAGGCTGCCTGAGTTCTTGATTTGAGTGGCTTACAAACAAGGAAAAGAAATACCTATAAAAAGAAAAACCTAGGGAACCAGAATAATTACCCGATCTTAAATAAAGTTCAGCTATCTAGAAGGAGCTACACAACCATCTTACTGCAAAACTTGGGAGGAAAAGCAGGTTTTGAATAATTTACAGAGTGCTTTAAGCTGAGAACCATACAGAATTCTGGAGGGGCTCTCATTCCAGAGGACAGGTGCCACAACCAAAAGGGCATCATTCCTAAATCTCAGAAGATGACTTTGTTTGATAGATGGTACCCAGAAGACAGATCTTTAACTGAAAAGTAGAAACTAACTATTGGAAAGATAAAATAGGTGCACATAACTTTCTTTTAGGTAGTATTTTTCAATAAGAAAAGAGGGAAAGAATTGGATGGAAACATAAAACAATAAAAACTATGGGAAGGAGAAATGGAAGTTTAGTGGCTGATAAACCAAGGTGAATTTAGACAGCCTTGGCTCTTGAAAGTTGCAGTTGAGCTATATGTTTTTTGTGTGTGCAAAGATAATAATAATAATAATAATAATAATAATAATAATAATAATAATAATAATAATAATAATAATAATAATAATAATAATAATAATAATAGTAAATTTGGAAGGGACCTTGGAGGTCATCTAGTCCAAT
>NW_015386901.1:89022-108395 GCF_001527695.2 Protobothrops mucrosquamatus
GGAAACCCTATACCATTTCGGACAAATGGCTGTCCAGTCTCTTCTTAAAAACTTCCAGTGTTGGAGCATTCACCGCTTCTGGAGGCAGGTTGTTCCACTGGTTAATTGTTCTAACTGTCAGGAAGTTTCTCCTTAGTTCTAGGTTGCTTCTCTCTTTGGTTAGTTTCCACCCGTTGCTTCTTGTCCTGCCTTCAGGCACCTTGGAAAATAGCTTGACTTCCTCTTCTTTATGGCAGCCCCTGAAATATTGGAACACTGCTATCATGTCCCCCCTCGTCCTTCTCTTCATTAAACTAGACATACCGAGTGAGTACCTGGAGAGTGCAACTGCCAGATTAAGACAAAGAAAGAAAACTAACATAATAAGCATAATTATCCCATTCTTATCTCAAAGTAGGAAGTAGAAGTATAGCATAGGAATAGCAACATTCCTATTTAGCCAATACATCAGATTAGGAGGTAGACTTTACCAAGAGCAGGAAGCTCTTGTTTTGCCAGTGGAGAAAGAAGTGATTCAAAATAGCTTCCAACTCAAGCTGTTGCTAATTACTACTGTACAGTTAGTTCTCACTTAATAACCAGTTGCTTAGTGACCTTTTGAAATCACAACAAAAGCTACTTATGAACCAGACCCAGAGTTCTGATGCCTCACCCACACTCACTCCCCCCCCCCCACATACACACCAAGTGTCACGGTTCTGACAGACAGAGAAAAATAAAGCAGAACTCCGAGGCTTGGAAATTCCTCAAAGAACATGTTTATCCTCATTGTTAAAGTTGATACCAAGGTCACATGACTGCATTTTGGGTCGGCAATCGGCTTTCAGGCCCAAAGAACCAAGAACAACATGTGGAGTTACTTCTGAATAGTTTCTTTATTGCTTGCTTCCCAAACAACCATCTGCATAACTATTAGATTTATTCTATGACTAGCTGTACTTGGCTATGCGTTGCTGTGGCTCAGTCTGGTTAAATGGAAAAGAAAGAAAAGAGAAAGCTCACGTTTGTAATATGTTTAATTTCACAATGCTTGTGGGTATTCAAAAAAGCATGTTTTTACCTGTCACAGGTGTGACATCTATATAATAGTAGGTACAAAACATGTGCGTATTCGAATGCAACGTTGTGTCAAAATCTGAAAGCAATCGGTGAAGAACTTTTGGAGATTTAAGATTTTGAACAAACGAACATTTACATTTTTATTTATATAGATTGCTAAAAGATTCCAAACTCCACTTTCTTTTTGCTATCTGGGATAGAGCCCTCCATCTTGCTCCTCCAGACTACATTCCACCACATGGGTTTATGGCCAGTTGCAGCATTTGGCAGTCATTTGACCACAATTTATGACTTTTTTTTTTTTAACTTTCCAGCCTTTTCAGCCAGTTTCAGGTGAAAAAAGCCCAAAGAAATACATGGATTTGCTTAATGATTATGGCATTTGCTTAATGACTGTGGTGTTTGCTTAATAACCACTACAAAAAAGTCATAAAATTGGGTCCAGTCAGGTGGGTACCTCAACCTATGACCGTCATGACTTATGATGAACATCTGGCCTCCATTATGGCCATCAATTGAGAACTACCTCTATATTGTAGCTATTAACAGTAAAGAAGGCACTAGAACATCAGAAAAGAGTGCCACCTGGAATCAACCTGTGTTGCTTCGTTTTGCTGAATAAAGAGAGAAAAACAACAACAACCAGGATGTGCTGAGTCTAAGATCAAATTTCTAAGAACCCACAGGAAGCATAACATAACATAAAATAAGGAACTCTCAGTGCAAAGCAGCAACCATGATGTGAAATATTGGGAGGCAGGAAAAAATAGCATGGTTTTCTCTTCATCAAAGCAATCTTCCTGTGAATTGCTAGCTTCCAAAAGTTGTGATAAATATTATGCTACTGGATCCAGCTATGGCATAAAGAGACAGTTGACAACTGGATAACGGAGTATAGGTGTCCACATGGGACTCGAAAGCAGAGTACGTGATGACAGGGACAATAGATCCCTTGGTACTAAATCTCTGTGCACCCCACCCCCCCGCCAGAGACCTTCCTCTGAGGACTGTCTTTCAAGCTGAAAGGCAGATTGTGTAGGAGAGAAATGTGAGGAAAGAAATGAAAGTGCCTGTCTTCCAGAGCATACATTTTAGGGAACATGGAATAACATCCTGAACATCTTGAATTGATTTATTATCACAAGTTGTCTGAGCAAACTACAGTCCTCTTGAGTTTATTCAACCCTCATGCAACTTTCAATCAAAACAAACTAGGCCGAAGCAAGATGGGCTGTTACTCGGATCAGCTATTACTCTCATTTTCAAATAATAGTCAGTCATTGTACAGGAATGGTTAACACATTTGTCATGGAAAAATAACCTTCTGAGCTTTTGGACCGGGGTAAGGGGCATTTAGTTTCAAATTGTGTTTTCATGATAATAACAGCAAAGTAGGGCCATAGAGACTTTGAGGTTTGGAGGGTTGCATTATTAGGCTAGCAGGGTTAAATCCCCACAAATGCACCCCTACCCCTTCTAGGGAAGTCTCTTGGTGGTTTATTAGCAGTAAGAACATAGTCAGAACATTTCATTTTCATCTCATTCAGGATATTTTCTGACAGTTGCCTAAAGAATTCTCATCAATGAAATCAAAATGTACAAGGACACATTAGCAAGAACTTAACAGAGGCCTAAGTCAAACAGGAGGGATTTCATCTCAGTCTGAAAGATCCAACAGTGCCTTTGATATCATATTTTGTTTCTTATTCAACAGTTATCAAGACTAATAGATTCCCCTATGGACTCTGTGGCACAGTTCAATCTACAAAATTTCCTTTTAAAAGGGTCTGTTGGTCCGTTCCAATTCCAGAATGAATGAAGATGCAATCTTAATACATTTCCTGTAAAACAGGAACAAAATAACTTCAGAAATTCCAGTTCATGCTTTGGGGGTGGGGTGGGGTTAATGGGACTGGGATAGTGCTCAGTCTGAATTATAGCCAACTCATTGCTCATTCTCCTGCTTCTTGTTCTTCCTCCATGCTGAAAGACAACCCTCACTGGTTGGTTCCTGCATGGACTAGTTTACCAGTGCCTGCTTTTTTCCTTTTAGGGACTGGTACCTCCTCACTATTTCCTGAGACATTCCTATGACTTCAGTCCTCTTTCCAAATTACCTCCTTGGACATTAACACAGACCTCCTTCCCTTCCCTTCCCTTCCCTTCCCTTCCCTTCCCTTCCCCTCCCCTCCCCTCTCGGTATCATTGCAGCCTGATGTTATAATAATCAAAGCAATACAGAAAGGATTTATGGAGTCATTGGTGTTCTCTAAGGTTAATTGTTTGTTTGGGGACAGTTCATTACCTGACATCATCAGTGCTAGTGAGTGTGGAGTTTATACAGTATCTTGCCATACCAGTGTTGGTGAGGTGTGGTTTAGTTGTCCTTTGGTGGATGCACTGTCAGATAGTGTCAGATATCTGACAGTGCAGATTTCCTGAGGGACCAGGAAAGAATCCAAGGGAATCATAGTAGAAACCTATTTTTTGAGGCAAATAATGTAAATCCCCCAAACCCATTTCTAGCCAAAGCCATATAAACTTTGCTAACATCTTCAGTTTTTGTCATGGCTGGAATGGAGTGAAGTAAGGTCTGAAGACCCAATAACATTGGAGTTGTGCCCATCCACTCACCCAATACCAAGAAATCGGTTATAAGGGCAAGGATGTCCATATGGGTGAGGTAAAAGAAAAATCAAGACAGGAACTACAATCACGTGATTGAAGCCCCTGCTACAATGCACTCCACATGGTTTGATTTGATTACATGGTTATGATAGCTCTCTGGACTTTTTGATTCCCCTGAAGACATCCTTGCATAGGAGTATTGCAATCCCTTTTTCTCATTTGGACAACAGAAGTCTGAGAAGAACCATTTTAATTTCATTGCCACCATCATCATCTACTAACAAAGGCAGAGAAGAAAGCTGTGGAACAATATATCAACACCTCTTTTTCTGATCCGACCAGAGAAGTGGAAGATTTTATTGGGCAGACTGATAAAGCAGACTGTTGGGGTATTTTTTTTTTTGCTGGTTTCCTCAATGACCAATAAATATGAAGAGGCCAAGGGTCCCTAGGCCACAGCTGACCCATTAAACCTTTGGAAGTGCTCTCAGAGCCTTTAATGAGACAGAAGAGGTTAATAACTAAATACATGAGAAATCACCATATTAATATTTCTTAAATGTTAGTTCTGGTTTCAGCCACCTTGTGGAGCTTGGCTCTTGGCATGTGCAATCCTCTCCAGCTGCAGTCCAACTCCTTATTCACCACAACATTCTTTAACACATTTTTGGCCTCAAAACATCTTTATACTTTTATTCAGGAATTTCACTGATTTGAGAGGTTCCCATTCTCTCAGATAGTTCAACAGTAGAGGTGCATGGAAGAGCTTTTTAATTTTATAACTTATGTATACAATTTCCAGCCTCATATTTCATGTTTGGGGGGAAAAAGCAGTTCCAGAGTAGGAGCCAAGTAAAAACAATGTACTTTAAATAAAAATATTTTTAAAGTTTTAATAACAATGTCCAAACTTTTCTAGTAGCATCTATTGCGATTTATTTCTCCTATAGCAGCAACAGAATCCACAAAAAACTGAGAATGTTCTTATTCTGCTGGTGCTTGCACTGAGAAAAAAATATTTTTCAATTTTCAAAAATAATTCCTTTAGCATATTTATGTTGGCATCCCTAGACATGGATTTCAATCACAAAAACACAAACATTGGAGGCTCAGTGAACTTGACTTCTTCAGAAAAACTGATGGAGTTTGCAGAATGGGCACATCCTGTGCCATTAGAGGACCATTGTCAAGATACATTGGGTCCCAATTTGTGGGAAGATTTGTTGAACAACAAGCATTGTGGAGATATTCTCAATGGAGATCTTCTTTTTCAGAAAGTGAGAAGCAGTGGTTTGGAAAGATTCCACTCATAATTTTGAAGAAAAATAAAGATGATAAACTGGGAGCTATTTTTATGATTAAGAATCAATAAATGGCATTTAATCCTGGATCGATCAGAAACAATGGTTGTAGTGGATTTATAAGAGAATAGACTGTGGACCTTCTGCTAGTTAAATACAACAATAGATTGTTAATAGATAGTTTTGAATTTTAGCTTTCATGGTTGGGAGTGTCTATTAACTTTTTTTTATAATAGATAGATTGTAGGTCAAATTGGTTGATTGATAATAGATATTTACAATTGTGATACTTTTTAATGTTATATAGCAATTTTGCAAATATAGATGTAGAAGTTCAGAAACTTCAGATCAGCAGTTTAAAACCAATAGAACAGGATCCATAAACCCTGCAGGAGAAAGGTTTTGAATTTATTTTGTACCTGTAGCTTTCCCCTTGATACATTTTATTTCAATGAGGCAATCAAGCCGTCTGGATAAGGTACTGAAGCTCTTTGAAGTACTGGAGCGACCAATAAATAAGGTGAGCAGTTTGAGGGTGGAGATGTTCATTTGGAGTTGTACATAGGCAACAAGTTTATAGTCACAGTGATTTGTTGCTACCTGTAAGTCAGTTTCCTGGGGTTCATAAATCTTCCTTCAAGTAAAATTCAAACACCATCGGTATTGATGTGATGTATGCTTTACCCTTTCACAAAGCAGAAACGCTACACACAACCTTACATAAATTGTCAGTATCCACCCAAACCTGCAACATGCTGGTTGCCTTCCTGTCAATTTACTGCAAAGAAATCATGGCAAGTTGTAAGCCTTGGCTAACTAATGTTCCATTTCATGACCAGAAAGAGTGGTAACTGTCAATGGTGAAATAAAATTGACTTATTGTTTCCAGTTTCAAAAGAGCCAGCAACAAATCTAAAAAACTAGATGTGATCTTTTTCCTCCCTCCCCACCCCCACAGACACCTGCACCCTTCTAATGTTTCACTGAGTCCTGAAAAATAAGTGCATAACTCCAGTCTCCTAATCCATGTGGCTCCAGAGACCACTGTTACATGAGAACTTAAACTGATGGGGCTGGGCGTCACAGGGGCAGCTTAATCTTTTTTAATTCAAATCAACTGAGTCCCATGTGGCGCTAGGATGATACTCTATATGCAGCAATCAGACTGACCTAGACTTCTTGTGCTTTAAATGATTAATGAAACTGCCTCTTCGTTTGTTTCTATGGTGATGTGAAACTCGACTCGCTGGAGGAATCTGCCATTCACACTGAATGAATTGAGAAAGAGGTAGCTGGGGACGTTAAAAAAAGGGGGTTGCTTGACTTAGAACATTTTTAAATGGTTTCTTCATTGCCCAAAAAAACTCTTCATCCTGAAAGTTATGACTGGGAGCAGCAGAGGAATATCATTTTAAAATTAGGATTATGACAGATCAATAGATGAGTCAAGAGCTCAGGAGTTACAGAACACTCTTCTCCTGCTGCAGGCAATAACAACAGAATAATGACATACAAACGTGTTGTATGTGTCTGTACAAGCAGATGCACACATACACAAGAATGATCATAAGCAGAGGGTGGGGCTCTGATCACGTGGTCGTGACCACCATCTTGACTTTTTTTTTACTACCTCTGAATATGGATAACAAAAATGTGAATTTAATGAATAATAAAGGTAACCTGGAGTTTACTAAAGAAAGCATAGAATTATAAAATAGGGAAATGTTCTTACCAATAAAGGAGAATATTTGTAGCACAGGGTTGAAATGACGGTTCCTTGGTGATCTCTGAGCTTGCAGACTTTTCATTACCCAAACTAGGTAACATCATCAGTGCTGGTAAGGAGTGGGGTTGGCTCTCAGTTTATATTCTAGTGGAGGCATGTCAAACTTGTGACGTCGTGCAACATATCGGGACTTTTTCCCCATTGCCGGCAATGGGGTGGGCACGGTTTTGCTGTGATGCATCCAGCCTGTAGGCTGGCAGTTTGAAATGCCTGTTCTATTGGCTTGCCCTGACAATGTTGGTGGGACTGGTCTTGGAGGTTCTTTGGTTGGGCTATTTACTGTTAGCTTGTTTGGTAGTTGTTTGGGTGTTGATTGCTAGTGGGGATGTGTTTTTTGAAAATATTCTTGCACACCCTTACTGTACATTTCCTCTTCAACTCTTCCTTTTATTTTAAAATTGAATTACTTTAATTGTGCGCTATAAATAACCCCACATTTCTGTAAACTGCATTGTGATATCTTCTCCCATTGTCCCCCCTTTTCCCCTTGTTGAACTTTAGTCAGTAAGCTCCTGGCACTGCAGAAGCTACCACGATGACACCAAACTGAGGAAACATATGGTGATATCATCACATAAATATCACATCTATGTACTTGTTTCCAAAGTTACAGCATATTGTATATTATGTCATTCCATAGAGAACCAGATTGGTCTAGTAATTAAGGTACCAGGCTAGAAAGCAGGAAACCATGAGTTCAGGCCCTGCTTTAGCCATGCAGGTCAGATGGGTGACTTTGGGCCAGTTTCTTACCTTTCTCGTTTTCCATTTTTGATTTATTCCTTTTCATGTGACTTTTTAAATGTACAAGAAAAGGAAAATGTCCATGTTTATCTGCGCTGGTTTCCCATTATCTATTAAGTAAATTATTTTTTAAGTAGAATATAAACTGCACCTCCATTGCCCAACCATATTTAGAGTAGATAGTAGGTCAAACCAGATGGAAGATATTTAGTTACAAGAACTATGAGTGAGGGCTAAAGACAGAATTGGAAAATGGAATTGAAGCTGCCATGAGCATCTCAGCCTGAATGATTAAATAACAAAATAAAAAAAGTTTGTGCTTTCTGAATGCCCCGGCATAATAACATTTGTCTACGGAGATCCTCAGTCATGCAAGTCATGGTTATCCCAAAGGTGCTTTTCCCATTATCTATTAAGTAAATTATTTTTTACTTAATCAATTGGCTTTCTTGGGTTTTTTTTTTCTTGAAAATGTTTTGCTACTCATTCATAAAGCTTCTTCAATTATGTTGGAACTTTAGTTAGAACTGAAGAAGCTTCTTGGATGAGAAACAAAATATTTTCAAAGATAAAAACCAAGACAGTCCAGTTGTCTTTTGGAAAAGTACCTTTTGGAAAGAAGAAATTGTTGAAAGCAAAGATCAGAAATGGTTGAGAGCTTCAGATGATTGCAGTCAATGCTGCTGAAAAGCATGGAGGCCTCTGAAGATAAGCCCATAGATTAGTTGACGGTTGAGAGTAGCTGCTTATTAGATGAGTTTAGCTCCTTTTGCAGTGTTTAAACAGGGTCTTTCCCTACCTCCCTTTCTCGTTTTCTTCTCCCTCTTTATTTGATTCCATCCTTTCCCAGGCTAGTTATCCTTTCACTACCTCTCTCCTATTTTTTTCCTTCCTCTTCGTTCTCCTTCTTTGCTGTTTCTGTTGGAAGAAGGGAGGGAAATTTGTTATGTGTGGGTATTTATATATGAGAGAGTTGTCTATGTGTGTGTGGAAGAGAATAACCTGTAAAGATGGGGAAATCAATTACAGTAATTCGACAAGTTGGTTTCCTTGTTTTTATAGACAATTAGTTTGGTAGCCTTTCATTTGATACTTTTTTTCCCCTGCCCTCCCTGTTTTTGCATTGTGGTTTTTATGTGACACAAGCATATTTTTATTCAGAAGATGACATTTCCAAGACTAGATGATGATGATGATGATGATGATGATGATGATAATAATAATAATAATAATAATAATAATAATAATAATAATAATAATAATAATAATAATAATAATAATAATAATAATAATAGTAAAGTTGGAAGGGACCTTGAAGGTCATCTAGTCCAACCCCCTGCTCAGGCAGGAAACCCTATACCATTTCGGACAAATGGCTGTCCAGTCTCTTCTTAATAACTTCCAGTGTTGGAGCATTCACCGCTTCTGGAGGCAGGTTGTTCCACTGGTTAATTGTTCTCACTGTCAGGAAGTTTCTCCTTAGTTCTAGATTGCTTCTCTCCTTGATTAGTTTCCACCCGTTGCTTCTTGTCCTGCCTTCAGGCACTTTGGAAAATAGCTTGGCTCCCTCTTCTTTGTGGCAGCCCCTGAGATATTGGAACACTTCTATCATGTCCCCCCCTTGTCCTTCTCTTCATTAAACTAGACATACCCAATTCTAGCAACCGTTCCTCATATGTTTTAGCCTCCAGTCCCCTAATCATCTTTGTTGCTCTTCTCTGTACTCTTTCTAGAGTCTCAGCATCTTTTTTACATCGTGGTGACCAAAACTGGATGCAGTATTCCAAGTGTGGCTTTACTAAGGCATTGTAAAGTGGTATTAATACTTCACGTGATCTTGATTCTATCCCTCTGTTAATGCAGTCCAGCACTGTGTTGGCTTTTTTGGCAGCTGCAGCACACTGCTGGCTCATATTTAAGTGATTGTCCACTAGGACTCCGAGATCCCACTCACAGTTACTACTATGGAGCAAGGTACCCCCTATACTATACCTGTACATTTGATTTTTCTTGCCTAAATGTAGAACCTTACTTTTTTCACCATTGAATTTCATTTTGTTAGATAGCACCCAGTGTTGAAGTCTGTCCAGATCCTCCTGTATCTTAAGCCTGACTTCTGGAGTGTTGGCTATTCCTGCCAGCTTGGTGTTGTCTGCAAATTTGATGAGTTCCCCATCTATCCCCTCGTCCAAATCATTGATGAAGATGTTGAAGAGCACTGGGCCGAGAACAGAGCCCTGGGGCACCCCACTACACACTTCCCTCCATGTTAGATGCTGTTCCATTGAGGACCACACGCTGAGTACAGCCAGCTACAAATCCATCTGGTGGTGATGCTGTCTAACCCACATTTTTCTATCTTATTGAGTAGTAGATTGTGATCTACTTTATCAAATGCCTTACTGAAGTCCAAGTAAATTATATCCACAGCATTCCTCTGATCCACTAATTTTGTCACTTGGTCAAAGAATGCAGTAAGGTTTGTCTGGCATGATCTATTTTTGACAAACCCATGTTGGCTTTTAGTAATGACTTTGTTTGCCTCTAGGTGTTCGCTGATTCGTTGTTTGATTATCTTTTCCAGAATCTTCCCAAGTATTGAGGTCAGGCTGATAGGTCTGTAATTTCCTGGATCCATTTTTTTTCCTTTTTTGAAGATGGGAACTACATCAGCTCTTTTCCAGTCCTCTGGTAGTTCCACAGTGCTCCAAGATCTTTGAAAAATATAGTTCAGTGGTTCTGAGATCACATCTGCCAGTTCCTTGAGAACCTTGGGGTGTAATCCATCTGGTCCTGGTGATTTGAACTCATCTAGCCTGACAAGGTGGGAAAGCAGCATGTTACAGAGGATTTTTGTCATCCTTTCTCTCTGTTGATTCTTCCTTTTTGAGTAGACCTTCATCAGTTCAGAATTTTCTTCCTTGTAATACATTTGAAAACAACGCTATTCCATTTTCAGATGGGCTTATATGAAATCACTCTGAGGTGATAATCATAGCGAAATTGAACTTATCACTTCTGCAATATGAATATCAACAGTTATCTTTTCCATATTATACCAGAGCAATAAGCATTAAATTTTATTTATTTATTTATTAGATTTTTTAAAAAATTCTGCCTTTATCACTTTATAAATAACTCAGGCCGGTGAACATACATAATACTTCTGCTATTTTCCCCACAATAATAACTCTGTCAGGTGAGTTGGACCAGTCGTGGGATTCAGATATGTGAACAACCGGTTCTCTGTGTGGATACCGCTTCCGGAAGTCCATTCTGGACTTGGGCAACAAAAAATTAGCTACCAGTTCTGCCGAACTAGTGGAAACTGGCTGAGTTGGACTGAGCAGAGCTTCTTTTAGAAAGCCATCAGATATTTTTATTCAAGTTATCTAAGGGACCACCTTTTCCCACCGGTGTTACATCTATCCATCCCATCAGGTCCAGCAGGAGAGGGCTATTGTGGGACCCATGTGTGAGACAGATGAGATTTTTCTGCCATGCCACCTCCTCTCTGGAATATCATCCTTCTTAGGGCTTTCCAGAAATCTCTCAAAGTATGGTGTTTTTCAACAAGCCTGGAGATTTCCTGGTAATGGAGAACCTTGTTAACATCTTCCCTCTCATGGTCTTAATGGGTTTGCAAAATGTTTTAATTCTTGATTTTACTGTACACCATCAGAGTCACATATAGATAACCATATAACTGTGACAAAATGAATTCAAATTGATTACATTTTTGAAATCAGTATTGATTATTTATTTTCTTTAATCACTTTTCAAATAATATTTTCAATATATCTTAACATTCTTCCTTATTTACACTTACACTTTGAAATGGAATTAATATGTTTAATTAGACAAATATATTTGTATTCAATTAACAGGATCACAACAGCAAAAAACAGAGATGAATAAACTTTGGGTTTAAAATGCTGAGTAGCTTAATAAGTTAGGTTAACTGATTTTTAGTTATTTTTTAATCAAAAAGTGTTCCAGATTAACCTAATGGCAATTCTTTTTTTTTAAAAAAACCCATAATGCTGCATGTTTCTAACAACCCTTAGGTTGCTACTAGAAATCCATCTTGGAATGAGCAATAGAGTAAATCGGCCTAACCTCCCAATTTCATGTAATAACTGAAAAGATATTATCTCTTCTTTCAAAGGTTATTCTGTGCTCACTTGTGAACCCAGTCCATATCCTATGTTACTCCTGACAACATCAATTACAATACTATTCCAAGATGTTTAGGAAAGACAAGTTACTTTCAGCAAAACAGAGAATCTTAGGCTTCTAATTTCTGAACCTCCTAATTATAAAATATTGAGAAAGATAGTGCATGGACAGAGAGAGGGAGAGGGAGGGAGGCAGAGATGTAGGGAGAATGTAAATATTTAATTTTAGGTAAAGGAAAATAGCAATTGTCTAAATTTGAAGCTTACTTCCTTTTTTGGTCAACTGATGCTGTTAATCCCAAAATGTAGGAGCAGAAGAAGTCCAATATCTTAAACTTAATATCAAGTGTAGGAAATCAGGAATCCGGGCAGTTGAAATAAATATATAGATTTATTGCAAGCTTTAGCTCTCTACAAGAATCAGAACCACTAATGGTCAAAACAAATTGAGCATAAGAGTCAATGGAATTCAAGGTGGGCTGGATTTAGATTTCTTGTGGGAGTGAAGGGACTTGAGTCTGATGACGAGTTTGACCCCTCCTTTAGGCTCAGCCTGATCATCACCTACAGTGTACACTTGATAACATTGAGAAACACTGCCTTGCAGTAATTCTCACAATGCCCTGCATCAATTTTATGTCCTGCAGCTATTGCACAAATGGACACAACCAGTTTGACCTTCCCCTTGCTGACCAATAAGAGAATATACAACATAATCCTTGGCTAGTCCTCCATCCTCTTCTCTTATCTCACCACATTAGTTTGTAGTAAGAGCAAAAGAAAATTGCTCTAGTTTTACAAGTTTGGAGTCCAGTGGGGAAACACAGGGCATTCCAGCAGTTTTGTATCACATGAGTAGAGAGGTGTGCAACTGGGAGACAAAACAAGTATTGGTGGTTCTTGAAAAGAACAATTAAGATGTTCCCAGCAGTAAGAAAACTGCCTTATCCTCATAGTTCAAGAATCTCCTATCACTAAAAGATAAACTTTGCAATTTGAGATTTTAAGTCGTTCAGCTCAAAAAGAAGTAAAAAGGCTTGGCAGCTAGAAATGCTACCAGCATCAGGACTAATGGGAGTGCTACACCAAAACTCCAAGTGGAAATATAGTCTTTTTTTTAAAGTAGCACTATCAGTCTGCTGGGTGGACAGCTTGTAAGAACTGAGATGTAAAGAAACGGTTGATCTAAAAACCAAAGCTCAAACGTGGAGAGAAAATTGATTATTTTCTTTTTTTTATCTGCAATAAAATAATAAGCAATGCACAAAGAGTATATTGGACATTTTTGTCAAGGCACAGTGGGGACCTTAAATGTCCTTGCCAAAGCCTTTCCACTGAGGTTTCTGAGATGCTACAAATCCTCCAACAAAACAGCTGGGAACGGGAAGCAGTCAGAAAGTAGGATTGGCATGGACTTTGGTGTCAATAGGAAACACCAATTCAGTTATGTGGCCAAGTTAGAGGACTGCTAAAAATGCAGACATATTAACAAGAATGTCAAACATAAAATGAATAGGCTGATCACTCTGCTCAATTTCTAAATGCTGCAAACCTCATTTAGAACACTGCAAGTTTTACAAATCCCATCCCTTAAAGAAAGTTACAATCCTATATTAATTTGTGAGCTGATTGCAGAAAATCTAATCAAAATAAGCGACACATTGAATCCACTATGCAAAGATACTCATAGGATAAGATGTTTGGAGATTGAAATGTCCCAGGTGCTTGTGTGGGAACATTCCTGAGACTCGAAATTGGATTAACAATGCAGGTGTTAAAAGTATAACAGAAAGGTGATTTATATGGACTATAGGAATAGGCAATGGATAACATCGAAGTAATTAATCCTACCATGAGGACAGAATGAAAAAAGTATGTCTTTGAAAAGGAAGGGAGAAGGAAATAGATTCAAATTAGAAACTAATAAAGAGTAGGCAGAGTGATAATGAGAGGATACAGAGTAAATCCTCTACCTTTTACTCTCCCCTTGAGTTCAGTACTGTAAGTCATGAAATGCTGAAGAGTTAATGTCATTGGATAAGGATCTCCAACAAAAGTAAGTTAGAAAATGGAAATCAGTGTTCCTAACCATGATGTTTAACTACAATATACTGGTAGTTATAGTATACTCGGGTTCTTTAAAAGCATAATGCCTGACAAATATTTGTCTGTTTGTTTATTTCTGACATGTATTACTTTAAAAATAAGTTGAGGTGGTGAATATATCTAATACTCCTAATACTCCTTCCTCCTTCTATTTTCTGTACAACTACAACTCTGTCAAGTGGTTGAGCTGAGAGTTTACTGGCCTAAACACACCCAGCCATCTTTCATGCCTAAGGCAGGACTAGAAGTTATAGTCTCCTGGTTTCTCGCCTTAATCACTGGCTCTCGATTACCAGCATTATATTTTTACTTTGGCAAATCTTGATTTTCTATGGGCTTATTTTTGACAACATGGCCCTTAACTTGCCAAAAGATAAAAAAAACCATTTGCTGTTGGCATCAAATATAGTCTTGTCAATAAAGGCACATATATATTGAGATTTCAGTAATAGGAACATTTATGAAAAGACAATCATTAGTTCCAAATATTTAATCAATCAAGTCTATTAATACTATGTAGGGTCTATACAATTGTAATGGTATTTGTAAAATATAAATGTCTGGGAATAGACCAATTAAAACCAATGGACTTAAACTTTTGTTACCTATCTAAGTATAACTGAGTTCAGTGAGTGTTCTTTGAAGTATGACTTAAGCATGGAGACACTTTTACATAGCCATACATAATTTTATGAAGATGAATGCACATTAAATCATGATTCCAAAATGCTATGCCTGATGTGAAAAAGTCCCCTTAGCAAATTGTCTGTCAATTTTCAAGCAAGGCCCTTTGGAGTTGTAGCTGTGGGAATATCAGTAACATAAAGATTGCTCCTTAAAAGCCAGAATGATTTGTTCTCTACATCTTCATGTATCACATTTAAAAAGAAAGAAAGAAATACTGCTCTGCTATTGTCACTTCTCACAGCTGAATCTTAATACCTCTTGCCCCCCCAGTTTCTTGCTGACTGACAATATCATACTATTTTTCTTCCATGTGTGCAAAATTACCAATATCAGGAACCAACCTCTCAAATAAAATAAAATGCAAAGAAAAAAAAATCAGCAGGGCCCAGCCCTTGATTCTCTGTGCGCTTTATGCTATCAGAATCCAAACACTTTTCAGGGCTTAAAGCAGAATGATTACAATAGTATTTATTAGTAAGCATATTCCCTTTTCTAGTGGCATCCAGGAGCAGGATGAAAGAGTCAAGATAGCAGTCATGGCAGCACAGCCAAAGATCTATCCCTTCACACATGCATGCAGACGCCCAGGCTGTGGCCAATTGTATTAAAGCATGCTGGGTAAAATATCCCTGACACTATAAAGAACATTCACATGATACTGCAAGATCAGAATGAAGCACTCTATTGTGTCTGAGGAGATATAAGCAAGGTCAATGTGGTTTGCTCACATTTTGCCAGAGAAGATTTACTAAAGAAAATCCCTGCCAGGGGCATAGTTCAGAAACTCCCTCTTGAGCCAGTACAGGAAATCTTGGTCATGTTTCCAAGTCAGAGCATTCCAACATGTGAAGGCGAAGCCATGCAATCCCCACCCCCAGCTGTTTTCTCTGTGGCTTCATCCTCATCCAAAGACTCTTAGTCTCTTCTAAAGTTCCTACAAAGCTTGCACGGTTCGTTCACTGGGACCAGAGGTTTACTCTTCAGAGCTTTTGGACTCATGCTGGTGCCCATTCTCAGGAACTTCTCTCAAGCAGAGTGTGTGCTCTAGGCTATTCTCTGTGTGGTATGTGCCTGATTGTGTGTGTCAGCTTGGAAAACTAAACCTCGGGTCCCAGTGACCGATCCAGATTGCATCCTGCAACATTATCCTGGGACATATATTTGCCTTCATTTGTCTATAAAGTTTGTTAACAAAACAGAAGAATCATGGATGCGGTCAGATTTACATTAAGTTGAGTATTTAATATACCCATTGTTTTAATTGAATACATTGCAAGATGTCCCTATCAACTCATTCATAACAAAAATTTCAAGACAATCTGTTTACCACTGTAAGCATGAGCAAATATGAATGTGTGGATCTCTCAAGTATGTGAAAACTTGAAAACGATGTTAACACACACATCAAGTGCAGATTCTTTTCAGGACAGCACTAGCTTATACAAATGGGTAGGACTTTTAACTTTTAGACATGACTCCCTTCTGAGGCATGCAAAGTACTCATTTATAATTACCCAAGATGTCTAATTGGATTACTATTATCAGAAAGCCATCTGAACCTAACAAACCAGATAATAAGTTCCAGAAGCTGATACAGCATGTAGGATCAACACAATTTTACTTGCAAACTCTGTAAAGTTCAAATCAATGCAGTATGAGCTACAGCATAGTATCTGCCCCTTACACACATTTCATACTAAGAGAAGGTCTTCAACCAGGCATCTAAGCCTCCTAAGAAGGGGCAAACAGTTTTCTGAAAAAATGCCCTCTCAGAATATAAAAAGACTCTGCAAAGAGATAAAGGCATAGTAACTTGTTTTGTTATTTTTCTGTTGTTCCCCCCATTTCAGGTGAAACTAGCAGTATTCTAAGACAGCATTTGGGTACAACAAGGCATTGTCCGAGGTCCATCAACAGACATTAATCCAGACAAGACAAAAAGATATTACAAGTGGTATCCATGTTGTTAAGGCTAAGCAATGTGTGACATGCCTGCCCCATAAAGGCCAAAATGCTATCTTTCTTTTGATCTGTGTTTGCCACTACAGGCACATATAGCATCTGTGTCAACAAGTTTTGAAACTAGCAATGATCCTACGGGAACACAGACTTACCATCCGTGTTCTAGGAATCTCAAAATTAATGATTATAATGGGATGGTTTGGAAACTAAAGTTTGTTTAGGATATAAATGAAAGATTTTTATAATTGGGATAGAGAATGGTGATGAACGACTGCATCAACTATATTTTCTTTTGGTTCATTTCCAAGCTTAAATCAAGATTCTTCTTTTAATGTTTTTTCAGCCTTTCATAGTTGGGAAACTGCATAGAAAGACAGTCATCACGTGCATACATTAATATGACTACTGGCATTGATAGTGGAATATTGTCTCCAAAATGTTTTATAATGTCTACCTTAATATTCAAAACAAATTGAAGACTTCTTAAACATCCAGATATAATAATATTGTAGTAGTAGTAGTAATAGTAGTAGTAGTAGTAATATGACTGATGTATTCTGAGCTGAACAGTCTCTGTTAGAGAGTCAATGCAGTTTCTATTTATTCTATTTACACTATAAAATGTACCACCATGTTTTCCCGAAAGTAAGACCTACCCTGAAAATAAGCCGTAGCTTGATTTTTGGGGTGGGCCTAATATAAGCCCTGCCCCCAAAATAAGCCCTAGTTTTTTTTTGTTTTTTTTAATTGAAAATTTTTAAAAGTTTTACAATATATCTCCCCACCTCCCTCAAACCCCACCTTTTCCCACCTCCCTCCCTTTCCCCCGACTTCCCAGAGCTACACACAGGGTTTACAATACAATAATTATATTCTGTCTTAAATTATGTTACCCTTAAGTTAACAATTCTATAACATCCTTTAGCTCTCTCCTAAACTAATATATCAAATCATTATTACAAAATATTTAATTTTAATAAAATATATTACATTAGCAATCACAGATGTTACTNAGACAGTGCCGGTTGGCGACCCCCAGGGGGAGAGCCTTCTCTGTCGGAGCGCCCACCCTCTGGAACGAGCTGCCCCCAGAGATCCGGGTGATTCCGGATCTCCCCTCCTTCCGCCGCGCCCTCAAGACCTGGCTGTTTCAGCAGGCAGGACTGGCCTAGGGGTAATTTTAAATTGGTTTTAATTGAATTTTAGTAGTGCAGCCGATTCGAATATTTATTTTTAATTTATCTTAGATTTGTATTTTGTATAATTGTTTTAACTGGCTGTAAGCCGCCCTGAGTCCTCCGGGAGAAGGGCGGGGTATAAATGAAATAAATCTTAATCTTAAATCTATTATTATTATTATTATTATATAGTTCACCTATTAAACTCTCAGACCATAGAAATACAGATTTTGTACTGTGTCTACAGCAGTGTTTCTTAAACTTGACAACTTGAAGATGTGTAGACTTCAACTTCCAGAATTTTCCTGGCAACTACTGGCCAGAGAGTTCTGGGAATTGAAGTCCACACATTTTCATGTTGCCAAGGTTGAGAAACACTGGTCCACAGTGACTATACCTCCTTTATTATAAAGAACACTCCTTTTTTCAGAAAGCTGTTCTTTAGATTTATTTATTCTTTAAATTTTTCATTTTTTCTTTCAGTCATTTAACTTTTACCATACAAATGGTACTATTTAATGCACAATCTTTCACATTCATATGAAAAGTATGGTGGTTGAATTGTCCTTTTAAAATATATTAATATGCAATGCTTGATTTTAAATATTTTTATTAGAATATGCATTTTTGTAAAGATTTTCTTGATTTTGTTCTTGAATTTTGCTTTGTAAGGCAAAGTTATAAACATAAACAACTGAGGTTTTTTTATTCATATGAACCTTTTTCAGATTTGCTCCCTTCCTTTTCAGCTTTGTCCTTTATTTTTTCCAAGAAAGTATGGTTATTCTAAATATATCGTACCCCAAGGATGAAACTGGTGATATGGTGCCTGCCTTCTTATGGTTAATGTAACTAAAAGTAAAACATAAGTCAAATCATATGACAAATACTTAATTTATATAACTGGCTTTGGTTGATAAAGTTTCCAGTCAGGGTCATTCCAACAAGACAAATGTTAGGTTGAAGGAAATAGAAAGAAGTAGAAGGAAGAATGACAAGTAACTTTATTATAGATAGCTGTACCCGGCCACGCGTTGCTGTGGCTCAGTCTGGTTAAATGGAAAAGAAAGAAAAGAGAAAGCGCACGTTTGTGTCACAGGTGTGACATCTATATAATAGTAGGTATATAAAAACACGCGCGTATTCGAATGCAACGTTGTGTCAAAATTTCAAAGCAATCGGTGAAGAACTTTTGGAGATTTAAGATTTTGAACAAACAATAAATCCAAATAATAAATCCCATCCTTCAAGAGAAAGTATATTTCTATTGGTCAAATTTAACCAATCACTAATCCATGTCAAAGCTACCGCATCATAATATAGTTTTAAATTAGAAGCTTTAAGTCCACCTCGTTCTCTTATATCCTGCAAAATCTTAAACCTGACTCTTGGTTTCTTGCCTGCCCAGATAAATTTGTTTATACCCTTTTGCCAGTCATCCAAATTAGCATCTTTTTTTAAAATAGGAATCATTTGAAACAAGAAAAGAAATTTAGGAAGAACGTTCATTTTTACTGCTGAAATTCTTCCCAACAAAGATAATTCCAATTTTTTCCACTCATTTAAATCCTTTTGTACCTTAACCCATAAAGCTTCATAATTATTCTTATACAATTTTGTGTTAGAAGCTGTAATATAAACCCCCAAATATTTTACCTTTTTAACCATTTCAAAACCTGTACATAAGGCTAACATATCTTTATCCTCCTTAGACATATTTTTTGATAATATCTTAGTCTTATTG
>NW_015386901.1:110173-137314 GCF_001527695.2 Protobothrops mucrosquamatus
CTTTACGTCTGTGAGCTGCACGGGTCATTCTCTGAGATTTCGGATCATCTGTAAATTCCAAAAGTTGTGACTCCGTTTGAATTTGATCTTGTGGTTTGATAGCTTTTGGTGATGAAGTAGCTTGTGCGTTGTCTTCTTGAGTTCTTTCCTTCCTAATGCCTTGTGGGGATACTAAATGACCTGCTTTCAGAATTGATCTGTAAAAATCCTTTGCTCTTACCACTGTATTAAGATGGTAGTGGACTCCCATATAATTGACCATTATGCCAGCTGGTATCTCCCATCTGAATTGTATTTGTCTCAATTTCAATTCTTCAGCCAAGAACGCAAAGTCTTTTCTTCTTCTAAGTATCTTGGGTGGTATTTCTTTTAAAATTATCACGTCTTGGCCTAAAATTTGAAATCTTTGTTTGTAAAAAGCCTGAATAATTTCATTACGGATTGACTTCTTTGAAAAATAAATCACCACATCTCTTGGAAGATTTTTCTGTCTCGCCACCCATGAGTTAGCTCTAAACAATTTTTCCACTTCTTTCTTTAAATCTTCAGGTTGGCAGGACAAAACCAGAGCTAATTCTGTTATAATTTCCTCCTCCAGTTTTTCTTGAGCGTTTTCAACTAACCCTCTTATTCTCAACGCATGTTCCATTTCTCTAAATTGAGACATGAGAATCTCATTCTGATTTATATCCATGTTTTCTTCCACTTTGCCCATTCTAAATTCCATCACTTCAATATGCTCCTCCACATCATCAACCCGCACTGCAACACGATCTACATTATCAGCCAGAGCTTGCAATGCAAACACTATATCATCTCTCAACTCAACATTTTTTTCTTCAAGTTTTTCCTCAAGTTTCTCCTCAAGTTTCTTCTCAAACTGTTTAACAGTATCTTTTAGAGCATCTTGTAAATCTTTCAATGTTAAAGCTGGCAATGGAGGAGAGGGTGGAGGAGTAGGTTTTGTTTGCTGTGATATCTGTACAGCTGGAGAAGAAGAGCTCAAGCCTTTCTGAGGGGGAGGGAAAGTTCCCCCACGCTTTGAAGCCATTTTACTCTTCCCTTCTTCTCAAATTTAATTTATATAATACAATGTCCATTAAAGTTGAGACTGCCACAAAAAAGCAAAAACAAATGTTTTGTTCACCTACAGTACCAGTAACTCTGAAGCAATAATAGACCAGCAGAAAGTAAAAGCCAAAATAAAAGTCCTCAATAAGTGAAAGTCTCTGTTAAAGAGCAAAACGCCCTTCCGCGGCCATTTTTTCCTCTTTTTTTTTTCCCCCTCCTTCTTAGACTTTAAATCTTGATGGAGAAGTTAGTAAAAACAGAGCTAAAGCTCTTGTCCATGCCTCTCCCAAGCACCTGGTTCACTCTGTCTGCTCCAAAATTTACTCACGATCTCCTTTGAGCAGAGGATGAGTCCGTGTCTGGCTTCGTTCTTGGAACGGAGGCAGCCCAAAGCACGGAGAAAAGTCCTTGACTCCAGGGGAACTCACTTCCACCCCCACAGCTATGAAACTGTGGGAGCTCAGGAGTTCTACCCCTATCTGGGAAGCTCTCTCCCCTCCCCTTTGCCTGGGAAGGGGATTCAAGCCGTGGAGCAGCTGTTTAACGCTGCTCCTGCGGCTTTTACGCGTCCTTGGGGCAGGTGGCGAAAGAAAACGCCGCCATCGGCACAGGAACTCAAACCGGAAGCCAATAAGCCCTAGTTTTGAGGTAAGGCGCACGCCTAAAGATGAAGCTAGGGCAGGGGTGGGTGGGGGTGTGGAGCTGCTCTACATGCCCCGCACCCGCTTACCTTTGCAGCCAGGCCTCCCATGAATCGACACCTGTCTCGCCTCACCGACCCACTTCTGCAGTGAGTCCTGGCCTGTATTTTGCCATCAGAGGCCTTCAGAAAATGCCTCTGCAGCTGAGAATGGAGCTCCGGATTTCCCCCAGGCCTGCATTTCGCTGTCAGAGACCTTCCGGAAAGGCCTGTGCAGCTGAGAACTGAGCTATAGTTTCAATCCACAGTTCGATTCTTGGCTGCAGAAGCCTTTCTGGCAAGCCTTTGATAGTGAAATACAGGCCAGGGGCACCACGTGCGTCAATCTGGAGCTCCATTCTCAGCTGCAGAGGCATTTCCTTCGGCCGCAGAAGAGGTTGGCTAGCTGGCTGGGGTTATTGGTGCTGCAGCGGCGGTGAGATGAGACTGTGGAAAAGTTACCCCCCTGAAAATAAGACCTGGTGCCTCTTTTGGAGGCAAAAAAAAAAAAAAGACCGGCTCCTATTTTTGGGGAAACACGGTATATTTGCTAAATAAGCTGCTTTGAAAATTCTCTGACATATAAAACACAAATGTTTACATGATTAAGTTTGGTGGGACTGAATTTTGAGTTACAACCTTGTTGTTGTTGTTACTTGAAAAGTCGTGTCTGACCCATCGCGACCCCATGGACAACATTCCTCCAGGCCTTCCTGTCCTCTACCATCTTCTGGAGTCCATTTAAGCTCAAACCTACTGCTTCAGTGACTCCATCCAGCCACCTCATTCTCTGTTGTCCCCTTCTTCTATTGCCCTCAGTCTTTCCCAGCATTACGCTCTTCTCCAGTGAGTCCTTCCTTCTCATTAGGTAGCCGAAGTACTTGAGTTTCAACTTCAGGATCTGGCCTTCTAAAGAGCATTCAGGGTTTATCTCCTCTAGGACTGACCAGTTTGACCGCCTTGCAGTCCAGGGGACTCACAGGAATCTTCTCCAGCACCATAGTTCAAAGGCCTCAATTCTTTGGTCCTCAGCCTTTCTTATGGTCCAACTTTCACAGCCAAATATTGCAATTGGGAAAACCATGGCCTTGACTATACATACTTTTGTTGGCAGGGTGATGTCTCTGCTTTTTAGTATGCTGTCTAGATTTGCCATAGTTTTCCTCCCCAGGAGCAAGCGTCTTTTAATTTCTTGGCTGCAGTCCCCATCTGCAGTGATCTTGGAGTCCAGGAAGATAAAATCTGTCACTAAGTTGCAACCTAAATAACATTAAATAAGAAAAAATCACCCTATTCTGTAAGTAGTGGTCATCTTTTCTCTGTTATGAGCTGTGATGGTGCAGTGGTTAGAATGCAGTACTGCGGGCTACTTCTGCTGCCTGCTGGCTGCCTGCAATTTGGCGGTTCGATTCTCATTGGCTCAAGGTTGACTCAGCTTTTCACCCTTCCAAGGTTGGTAAAATGAAGACCCAGATTGTTGGGGCAATATGCTGACTCTGTAAACCACTTAGAGAGCGTTTTAAAGCACTATGAAGCAGTATATAAGTCTAAGTGCTATTGCTATGGACTGCCAGGATAGGACAATTTAATGTGCTATCTAGCTTCTCTTTACCTGCTTGGCCCCATGTTTTAAATTCTGAATACTGCATTTAATAATGTTAAAGTATTTTGGTAATCCTGCTTTTTTATAATTGGAAAGAGGACTTAAGAAAGATCAAGTAATCATTTGAAACAACCTAGTCTGTTGTCAATTGAAAAAATAAATTATGCTCATTAAGATGCTATGCTGTCTTTAAACAAAATAAATATTGAAGTGCATATTAAAGTGGCTTTCACTTGATGTGTTTATAGTAATAATAGTAAAGCCATCAGATATATTGTACATTTGTTGGAACTAAAAGTAGAAGAGAAGGTCTTACTCCTAATTAAAATGTATCTGCTGAAAGCAACAGACACCTTGAAAAAAACTTTAATAAAGATCTTAACTTTATATAGCAAAGGAAGCTGTTTATATCAATGTTACATAATTTAAGGGCCCTCTATATGAACGTTAATATTTGCTAGCCAGGGTGAAAGTCAGGGATTTGAAACTCATTTGAAAGATGCTCCAGTTAGGGAAGTCCACTTAGTTATTCTAGCATTCCAACCCAACTACAAGTTAAGTGTTTATTCTCTTTTTGAATTTTTCAGATAGTTGAATTCTCCAGTTCTTGTTATTTCTCTTTTCTATGCGGGTGGTAAAATTTAGGTTACATACGGAATATTACTTCAAATGTGAATCTTTATAAAGAAGGCATTTTAGCTTCTATCATACAAAGTTCTTCTGAGGATTTCAGATTTCCCAGAAGTAGTTGTGTAAAAATGAAAACCAGGTCCTTGGAGAATATGATGTAGCATACCATTTTGTCTTTCAATAAACTCAAGTAGTCCACAGTTAATGAGTGGTGAACTAAGGCTGAATGAGAACATCAACAAACTTTTAGAAAAATCATTTATTTTGACTGGCTGAATTTTGAAGGGAAGGCTCTTGCAAGGAAAATCAGCACCAGTGTTTTATATCTTTGTGAAAGGATGACATCATGGTTATAATTTAGTACCTAGTGTAAAGTAACATGAACCCTTTTATCGTATTTGAATCACAGCATTGTGGCTCCTTGGACTTCATTACAGATATTATTACTATACACTAATTAGGAAAAGTATTAATTTATGTCTAAGGGATGTTTTTATTTATCTGAGATATTGATTTCATCCCTACATATAATTTAATTAAATTGTCCTTTTCCATTTATATACTTGCCAAATGGCAAGCTATTGCCATTGTAACTCATTCTCATATGTACTATCCCACAGCTGCACCCTTGCAATGCATTCTACATCTGATTGCCTTGGAAGATGATGCAAAATGCAGTGGCCCATCCACAAACTGGAAATAGCAATTTTAGCAATGTAATATTAAAGCTCCAGTTGCTTCAGTGACTATCAATGTGCTTCCAGGTCCTCTTCAAAGTACTGGTTATCTCCTGTAAAGCCTTATATGGCTCAGGTCCCGGATCCTGCAAGCAGGTCTAGGTTTATCCTATGTGTCTTTCCAGGGAGGGGACCTGTGGTCTTCCCAAGTGCCTGCACCCACTGCTCTGGAACACCTGAGATTTGTAGCACCTTTAACATTTGGGTCTTTTGGAAGACATCTCATTTTGTTCAATAATCTGTTCCAATCTGTATTGTGGATTTATTTTCTTATAGAAGAAATATATGGAACACTTTGGATTATAAAACGTGATTGTTAAATAACCTTCAATGGTTTTTTTTTCTCCCTAGACAGAAAGGATATATTTCTTACTGGACAGAAAAAATTGAATTCTACTTAGGGGAGGTTTAGAAACAGCTAGTTGGTTGAATAACTTTATAAAGGCCACTTACAAAAAAAAATAAAATAAATGTTTCATACTCAGCTTTAAATAGTAAAACACCATCTTTAACATCTGTTCCCAGTAGCCTTAGTTTGCCACATCACCAAGAAAATACTGATGAACCACAGAAAGAATTTCTCTCCATGTTGAAATTAATACAAAAAACAATTGTTTTAGCTTGTGATCAGGTTAAAACTAATACAAAGGAGATAAAAGAACAATTCTCTAATTTAAATCTACAAATTCAGAAAACAAGTACAGAGAAGGAACCAGCAACCCAGAAAATAGAAGGAAAACTAGAGAATGCTGACACAAACATTGACAATCTAAAGGAAGAAACCAATGACCAGACTCAGATAAATAAAAACTTAGAAGACACAACGATAATATTGGACATGGAAAAGACATTTTACAAACCAAGGTTTCAGAACATACTTGATGACAAGGAAGGAGAGCTGATGGAATGGAAGATAAAGCCGTTAACAGAACTGTGGGGTACTGGAGAAGGAGGGAGGCGGTTTAATGAATATCAACAGGCTAGTTCTTCCAAAAATACTTTAACTAAATTGTTTTTCTTGTTTCAAATAATACATACAAAAACAGAGGAAGAATTATTTGATGATCCAAATGCACTGACTTGGAAAGTTAGATGGCAAAGGAAGAAAGCTAGAGTAAGATTGAAGGAAACAGAAACTTTGACCTATTGGAGGGGATGCTATATTATTAATTAGATATATGAATATGGTTAAGAATAGATTGTTAGAAATAGAAGTATTATTATAACTAGATAGGATTTGTAATCAGAATATTATATCTTGGTATGAAAAGGGAAATAAGAATATGCTAAGAACTTTGAATTAGGGATGCTTTTGGTTTCCCAAATATAACTTGTTTTGAAATTATAAATGATTGGAATACTTTGAACATGGATGGGAAACTAATATTGAAAAAAATAGGATATGGATTAAATAAATGGAAATTGAGTGCAAATGCAATTAAGATATGCTTTGGTTAGAAAAGATATTTTAAACATTATTGACATTAGAAAAATATAACAAATGTTGATATGCAATTGTATATTTACTAACAATAATAAGAATTGTATTTGCTTAGTGTGGAAAAATGGTTATTACCAGAAGAGAGGATATACTGGCGGGTGTAATATTGGACTTCGTTTGAAGAAGCTTATATGTACCACAGAAATTACTACTACTACTACTAATAATAATAATGATAAAGTTGGAAGGGACCTTGGAGGTCATCTAGTTCAACCCCCTGCTCAGGCAGGAAACCCTATACCATTTTGGACAAATGGCTGTCCAGTTTCTTCTTAAAAACTTCCAGTGTTGGAGCATTCACAACTTCTAGAGGCAAATTGTTCCACTGATTAATTGTTATAACTGTCAGGAGGTTTCTCCTTAGTTCTAGGTTGCTTCTCTCCTTGATTAGTTTCCATCCGTTGCTCCTTGTCCTGCCTTCAGGTGCTCTGGAGAATAGCTTGACTCCCTCTTCTCTGGGGCAGCCCCTGAGATATTGGAACACTGCTATCATGTCACCCCTCGTCCTTCTCTTCATTAAACTAGACATACCCAATTCCAGCAACTATTCCTTATATGTTTTAGCCTCCAGTCCCCTAATCATCTTTGTTGCTCTTCTCTGTACTCTTTCTAGAGTCTCTATTAATGGACTCAGTCATCACATTGCTTATTGGGCACTTGTTTGTGAAAATAGAAAATCAATAAAACAATAAAAAAATTCACCTTTCTAGGAAATCTGTTTATTTATTTATTTATTTATTTATTATTTGAATTTATTATTTGAATTTATATCCCGCCCTTCTCCTTGCGGAGATTTCCTAGAAAGGTGAAAAAAACAAAAGAGAAGAAGCAAGGTTTGCCTCTTTTTCATTGGGAAGGAAGCCAGAGGAAAGCTTGGGTTTCCCCACCATCTCTGGACCTTTCCCTTTCCCTCCCTTTCCGCCACAACACTATGAAGATCCATAGCAGCCTAATTTCATGTATAATATGAGTTTTGCTGGCCTTGTTTTACAAGCACAACAAGAAATATCCTATGGGGCCAGCGGTTGTTCAAAGTGAGTTTGGGAGCAAGTTCTTAAGCATAAACTTATTAACGATGCCTTCTTCCCCTTTAAACCACACTGCTTCACTCCTGTTAGCTCTCTTTTTTGAATATTTACAATATTTATTTAGATGCTGTGTAGAAAATATTTTTATTTTCATAGCAAGTAAGAAATTCATACCAATTTGATAACAAATACATATATTTATGCAAGGGAAATACATACATTTAAACACCACAGACATGAATAATGTAGCAATTGTATAGCCAGGGTTTCACTGGAATAATCTGTTCAAGATTGTGGACAGCAATGCAGATATTTCAAAACAATGAGGAAAGCATTTTATTTTGTCCTAAGGAAAAAGAGATAAGGAACATATGACGAAGCTTTTAATTTTATCCTTTTAATGTGTAAGAGTATTGTTACTTCTTTAGGAAAAGGATTAACAAGTCTTAATAAAATGAATCCAAACTATATAAGCATTATCAAGCACCAGATCAACCAAGCAGCTGACTAGATTTAGGAAAGCAACTTGTTTTTGCAATCTTGTAACCTTGTTTCCCAACTGTGCTTCAGTAATCAAAGCAACCCTGTCTTCCATTTTCCCATTGTATGTCATGTGATGGAGTTAGGAGGAGAGATACTCTGAAATGAGTGAATGGATAGATGGTTGTTAATCATAAAAAAGGCAACAGTGTTAGAAAAATCATGCTGCAAACATAGTGTCAGCCAAACTTGTATGCACAAGGGCTTGTACATTTATGATACCAAATTCTCTTATAACATGAAATTTGTTGTATATTAAATAAATAAATAAATAAATAAATAAATAAATAAATAAATAAATAAATAATAAGCAAATAAATAGGCAAAGCATTATAATTATTAGGCACTCAACAGCAGTTGAAATAGGGCAGAGCAGCCACTACTTAGAATAGTAACATGGTGACAAGGGGATTGTGTGTTCCATGGCTTCCATTTTGGCTGACAGAAATTCTGCAAACCTAACTTTGTTAGGGCAGCCAGGAAATGCTGTCTGGAAAGAGATATTTCAAAGATCAGCAAGAATAAGCCACCTGACTGTATCCATAGATTCATTCTGGCTCCTTATATCAGCCTCAAGACAGCACAGTTGATTTTCTTTAATTTTCCCCCTCGGTAGGAAGTAGGGAGAAATAATAAAGGACAAACAACTTCTGACAGAATGCAAGATGACCCTGAAACTACCATTTCAGCCTGCAGTTGTTAAACAGGTGGAACACACTTTGGGTTTTTCCCCCCTCCACTTATCCACCGTGAAGCTTTACAATGGAATTTAAAACACACTTGCATTTTCAGCAGATGATCGTGTGTCAATACAGTGGTGTAAATGTGTACCTTAGAATAAGTCTTAAAAGCACTTGAATTTTTAAACTTTCCTAAAATGTGCATCTGTGGATAGCATCACTAAAAGCAAGTCTGAGGGATAAAAATGAGTGATGACCCTTTTCGCTATAAACCATGGAGTTCATCTTCCAGCATTGTTTATAAATATGAGGTGGGTGATTGGCTTAGAAACTGCTGGGCATTTCAAGGTCTCAATTTAGATAACAGGGACACTTTTTAACATAGACATCAATCACTGAGAGAAGAGGCTGTGTGATTAATCAAGCAGTGTTTGGGTTCAGGCCAATATTCTTGTTGTCCTTTGCACTTGAGAGTTGAACAAAGAGGGCTGGAAGAGCTTAAATTGAATGGACTGGGATGACACATTAGAACAGATCTCCAAACAGAAAATGAGAAAAGGGTGAACTCTCTTTAACCACATCCTCCTCACATGTTACAGGAAAAAAAATAATCAAAATCTTAGAAACAACTTCAAATGTTCTGTTGATGCAACCCAAAAGGATCTGGGGAGACTTCAAAAAATAAGTTTCAGATATGGCCCTAGATTTGCAGGCTATTCCACCCAGCTCCACTCCACCCCATTCTACTCCTTTATTTTCATTAATTAGAGCCTTGGTAGCCTATAAATATTTATAGTTGTGTGGTCACATGCAAAGGTGTGCACTGGAATGAAGTGGTAATTATTTGGTACAGAAGTCTGGGACACATTTTCAGAGATTAATTCATGAGTTATTTGTCTGGAGACTATCAGGAGAGATGAAAGTTGGAGGTCTCTATTAAGCTCTATTTCAATTCTTGTCACATTAAAAAGAGGATTTAAATGGGATATAGAGAAATTAATGAAGGAGTTGGCTATTTTATGTGTTGTGTTGTATTCCATTGCATTGAACTGTTTTCTATCTCTCAAATCACAGGTAGCAGAGTTGAAATACCAGCTGCTGGGGAGTAATTCTTGAAGAAGGTGATGCACATTCACACTCTGCAAACTTCCTGATTGCATCTAGGAGACATTGTATGGTGGACTAGATAGGTGGTTAGCCCTCTTCATGGTCTTTCTGTAATATATACTTGTTTAGTTCTAGTTATTTGTTCCTTTTGCATGTTGTTGGAATATCAACAGCAGTCAATATGCTTCTTCTATTGTCTTCTGAAGTTTTACAACATAAGCCTCCAGCCTCTGAACGAAGTTGTTGAGATAACTCACTTTACAGAGTATTATGTAGAAGCATGTTTTTTATTATGAAGATCAGACAAAGAAATTTCCTGACCCATTAGAACCTTTGTTTTATCTGCAAATAGTGCTCTCATTGAAAGCATACTAATAGCATGTTAAATTAGATAATGCATTAATTGGTTAATAAGCTAAAACAGACCCCAATCCACTAAACAAATGTAATGTATTCTTTGATGTCTCTGGTTAAATGCCTTTAAGATTGTCTAGCACTATTTTTTTCCAGAATAATGTAGAATTTATTAAAATAGTTAAATGTGATGCTGTTTATGGATGTGTGTGTGTGTGAATATGGTTTCCCCCCAAAAAAATATTCTAAGAGAATGCTCATTCTTCATTGCAACTGAATTAAAGAACCAACTTTGATACAGCCAATACACTATATAGATGAAAAGATAATCAAAAACACTTCTTCAGTTTGAAATTAGTATCTTAAATATGCTTGGATTTAAAGATTTTAAGTTTTATTAACAGTTATAGGTCTATGTATTTTATTGCTCTGCTTTCTGGCCTATAGGTTATAATAACGGTTTTGATTTTGATTTAAAGAGCCGGAATGAAATGGCAGCTAAATGAAAGAGACTACTAGATACTTGCCAAAAAGTGGGGATGGGGAGCAATTCACCACCCAAAAAATAAACAGATTTGCATAAAATGAGATATATGGATAGGTAAAGGATTACATAAAAATTACAACTGTAATTTAAATAAGAGGTACTATTTGGGATCCCAAGATTCCAGGCAAAGCTCTTACAAAGTAGTCACCAAGTTGTAATTTTTAATTGGATAGAAGGGGGAAATTAGGGATGTTTCTGGATCTGGATCACTCTTAGATTGGGGCATCCGGCAGAGATATCTTTATTGGCTGTAACCAAATAGTTCCATCAAAGAAAACAAGCTTAAAACAGCAAAGCACAAACTGGATAACCAAAGTTTATCAAGCATGCTGTGTGAATCCAGCTTAGTTTATTTATTAATCAGCTATGTACCATAAAAATCATACAGTTCATAGCTATTTACATTTGCAAAAGATTTTAAAGCAAAAGCAATTAAAACAATCAGTGCAATTTTAGCATAAGAGAAGTAAAAACAGCAACTGTAATCACAATGCACACCAACAGCACCAATCCTGTGCTGACCAATATCAAAAATATCCCCTTCCTTCGGACCTGCCTCTCTATGATAGAGTTCCAATCTACTTTTGTTTCTTGGGTTCCCAAAAGTCAAAGGAGACATTCCATCAGGTTCCAGAAGGAAGATGTGTTGTGCTGGTTTGGGAGAACTGGCAGAAACATGTTGTTGTATATTTCTTTTGTTTTTATGTGACTGTAATACTGTTGGGATTTTTTTGTCATTTTGGAGGTGGGTTTATTAATTATTTGGGGAGAGATTTTTATGATACTCATGATTAACAGTCACTCAGAAACTTCAAGAATGGATAACATACAAATAAAAGAAAAATAACAACAACAAATGTTCAAAGCCCTGCAGAATAGTTCAGTTTTGGTGGCTTTCTGAAAAGATGGCAGTGTCTGATCTTTGATATTCCAACAAGTCAGAGATTCCACTAACTGTATCTCTTGATGGCTGGGTAATCCCAGCCTTCCAAAACAGAATAAGCAAACTGGAGGTGTCAATCTCTCACAAATGATTACATTTAGGGATGTGAAGGATTGCATGTAATATAATGAAATGAAATACTATTCCATCACGGCCACACTTAGAGAAACTTTAGCTCTGCTCATTTGCGGCATTTGCAAACTGATCATTCAAATACTGCCAGGTGTTAGTTATTTTAGAAAACAGCTGAAGAGAGCTTTCAGCAAGAGACTAGGAAGCTGAAGTGGACTTCTTGAGAAGTGGAAGAGAAAACCAAAATAAATTAGCAGAACAAACTGGGTATCTCATGTACATGCCCTAGTCATGTACAAACAAGCTGACTTGTAAAGGGCAGAGCCACCCATATGACCGATTATCTCAAGTACTGGATGTCAGTCAGACAAGAACAACTTTTTACAGTTATTATAAAGGTCATTTCCTACAACCCAAGGGATTCCTAAATTTGGACCATGGGTGTGAAAGAGAAGGAATTCTTTAGGAATCCTTGTTTTGGGTCACTGCCTGCCTTAACTGGCTTGCTGTATTTAAAATCAGAATATTTAGCCCAATATTGAAAAACTGTATAATTTTCTCCGTAATATAGTCATAAGGAGCCTGTAAGCAGGCTACAATGAAGAGTTGTCCCCTTCTGAACCACAATAATTCCAAATTTATGAAATGTGTGTTGTGAATTCAAGAAATAAGCACCACACTAAAATTTGCATCACAATGTTACCTACAAGTATAGAACTGATAGAGTTTGCATCATGATGTATGTTTACTCATTTCTCCCATTGTCCTCATCTATTGCAAATTCCTACATTTTAATCATGAAACCCCCTGGGGTTGTTTGGGATTAAAACAACTCTTCCCTCCGGTCAGCTGTTTCATCTGAACAGCTGACAAAGACTTTTATTGCCCCTTCTTTCTTTCAAGACAGAAATGATGACCGAGCCAGGTTCCATGAAAACAAGCCTTTTCTGAAAATTCAATTTCTGTCAGCCTTTTAATTGGCCACAAAGGCAGAAAGTGATTTGGTGAGTACATTCTCTAATGACTTTTTTTTTCACTTTGGGAAGGAGAAACCTGAGAAATTGTAGCTTAGTGTGTCATTTGTACCATACATTCACAGCCAAAGTAGGTTTTGATAGAATAACCACTTCCCAAAATGACAAATAAAGCTTGCCTCATCTTCTGCCACTTGTTCATTTTTAACAGGAAAAGACATCAGGCCTTTCCTAGCAGCAAGCATTTGTTCTTCCAGTGAGCTACAAGCCCAAATAAATGGAATGAAACCAACAAAAGGGGGACATAAACAATAATAAACACTGTTAACATTCTTTATACATTTGCTGTATCTATATATTGCTTCAACAGAGCTGTTTTGCAGGCTTACAGTAGTTAATTAACTACAGCAGTAGTTCCTGAGTCACTTATCTTTTTATATAGGCATATTGGATTGGTCTGAACATTACTTGATTTCCCTCTCTCCCCTCTGCCATTGTTGCTACTCTTCATGTGTATACACTATGTGCATTATCTATGGAGATTCCCAATCATCTAGGTCATGGTTTTCCCATGGTTGTCATGTGGCCAGCATGAAAATACAGAACGCATTTTCTTTTTTTTTCTTTTCTTTTTTACAAATTTTATTGAATATACATTTTAAAAACAAACATGGACATACTTCAACTTCCCTGACTTCACCAGTGCTATTAGTATTACCTTATGTTACAGAAAGAAAAACAGAAACTTAAAATATATTCTTTAACAGGACAAAGTATAACAAACTGTGCATGTAATATCTATAAAATTTTTGCTAAACCACCTTTCAGTCATCAGCAATTATATTTACATATCTTTCAGTTGTGCCCTAATGTAGGTACTAATAAGAAGTCCTTATAATATCAACTAGTCAATCGATAATCGCCTCAGCGATCCTCCTTATCTCTAACCAATCGTACAATTTTTTCCAAATTTCATAATACTCTGTTTCAGTTTTATTTTTAATCTCTAGAGTTAACCTGTCCATTTCAGCGCAGGATAAAATTTTATTTATTATTTCTTCCTCAGTGGGGATTTCCTTTCCTTTCCATTTTTGAGCGTATGCCAATCTTGCTGCGGTTAAAATATGCAATAGTAAGTAAAAAGATGCTTTGCTGAGTTTGTCATTAATGATCCCTAATAAGAAGATTTCTGGTTTTAAATCAATTTTTTGTAATAGTATTTCTTTCAGCCAATTTTTTATCCGATTCCAAAAATTTTGTGCCTTTGAACATTCCCACCACATGTGATAATAAGTCCCTGAAAGCCTTCTACATTTCCAGCATGTTGGTGAGGTTTTTTTTATCTATTTTTGCTAACTTTGTAGGGGGAAGGTGCCATCTGTAAAACATCTTGTATAAATTTTCTTTGTAGGAGGTGGCTAGCGTTAACCTCCTGTTTCTGTCCCATAATAATTGCCAATTATCAAGGTCAATACTATAACCAAAATTTTTACTCCAGATTAATATACAGAACGCATTTTCAAAGTACAGCAAAGTATAGAAATACTTTGATGCAATCTGCAGCAATTTATTTTTTCCAACATTATGCTCACCTTTTATCAAAACAGTATAATATATCAATTTTTACAACAATATAAAAAAGAAAAAATAGAACAGCTGGAAAATTTGGATGGGGAGGAGGAAGGGGAGGGGAAGGAGGGGGAGAAGTAGAAGGAGGAAGAGGAGGAAGAGAAGGAGGAGGAGAAGGAGAACAAGTAAGATGTGGGGCTATCATGATGTGTGTAATTTTTTTGTTCACAGTGCATCTTTTTGATAGCATGCTGACAGCTTCACTTAACAAATGCTACAAAAGATAAAGAAGAATGCAGGATTTTATCTTTTGCTATTAATCCTAGGTCCCTGGTAACTTTTATTTCCTCCCACAAATGTAGAGGAATAGGAATGACTTCACAGAGGCCATTCTGAGTTGTGAGAGAGTGAAGCCTAATCTGGGCAGAACACCTGTTTCCCCTTCCTTTTGGAAGAAAGACAGTTCACTAGAGATTTTTGACATCTTTGAAGACACAGGTAGCATTAGCACTCACAGCATGCAACAGATCTTCAGCTCCCAGGGTCTTCAGTTTATACCTCCACTCCCTCTTTTAATGTGCAATTTCTTCCTATGAAGGCCTTCCTTAGAACAGTCCCCACCACTTAGTTGTATAAGGACAGTTGCCTCTGCCTGATCTTGAATTAGGAGAGAAGTAGATGGTGAGAATCTCCCCCCAATACCACCAATCCCCTACATCAATTTTGTACCACACAATTTTCTGGGCTAAGACAAGGGCTGCACTGCACTCTGACAAGAGCAGGGATTAATATATGTTTGAATGCAGTTACAAGTGACCTTTCTTTGGTCTAGGGCAGCATTTTTCAATTCTGGCAACTTTACGATGTGAGGACTTCAAATGGCTGGCTGGGGAATTCTGGGAATTGAATTCCACACATTGAATTCTGCCAAGTTTGAGAAACACTGGTCTAGAGATTACATTTTTCCACTGAGTGGCATGGCAGGAGTACACTACAAATTAGATGTGGCTAAAAGCAAGATGCGGCTTGAACCAGATCAAAAGACTGATGCCATTCCAGAAAATCTATAGGGAGATGCCTGCAGAACTTTCTGAAGAGCCTTCAGAATCTACATTCACTACCAGAATTAATTACATTGCTTTCTGAGGCTTTAAATCCCAGGGAAGAAAGGAAACAATAGCCCAGACAGAAATTGTAGGTCTTCTGGCAAATTGCCCAGCTAGCCACAAAACACTTCCCATTATTCAGAAGGAGAGAGCAACATGTAAAAACTTTTCTCTATAAAAACTACCATGAACAAATAAGGTTGAGATAGTTTTGCTCCCCCTTGGAGCCAATCCATTTGGGATTGGACCAGGATAGGACCTTCAGTTTTCCCTAGTCATGGCAGCTCACCGAATAACTTGGGGATAGTCATTATCTTGTGGAAACATTGGTGAAGGAGTGTTTCCACGATCCCATAGAAGACAGGCAAAATAGAAATCATGTTAGTAGAATAAATACACAAATTCCTTGCATGTATCTAGAAGGTACCAGGTTCATTCTCACCAGTTCTCTAAGGAGAATTAACATGCATCATCTCATAAACACCAAAACTGTGATAATCTTGATGCCAAGGGAGGTTTTTTCAGTGGCAGTATCTCAGTTCTGAAATTATTTTCAAAGCAAAATTTGATTAGTCACATCTGTGATGGTTTTAGGCAGACAGCCAAGAAATCTTATGGTCTAGTGCAGGGGTGTCAAACTCGCTGCATCATGTGACATGTCACGATGTACCGCAACTTTTTCCCCCTTGCTGGAGCTGGGGTTGGCACGGCTTCCACATGACGCATCTGGCCTGCGGACCAGCAGTTTGACACTTCTGATCTAGTGGCTGAGGCACCTGGCTGAAAAATAGGAGATCGTTGAGTTCAAGTCCTGTCTTAAGCCATGAAGGGCACCTGGGTGACCTTGGGCCAGTCACTCTCTCTCAGCCCAACTCATCCCACAAGGTTGTTGTTGTAGGGCAGTGGTTCTCAACCTGTGGGTCGGGACCCCATTTGGGGTCGATCGACCATTTCATAGGGGTCGCCAAGCAAGGCTGTCTGCCATTTTTTTTGTCCGCCATTTTTTTTGTCCGCCATTTTTTTCCCCTTTTCCGGCGGGTGCCTTACCTCCCTTGGGCTGGGCCAGCTGGTGGTCGGCCTGCTCCATCTCTGCCGCTTGCCAGCTACGCCTCGGCCGGCGCAGGGGGCGGAACCGCGCATGTGCGGCGCTCCCGGGCAGGGAAAGTCCTCGACTTACGACCGGTTGGGTAGTCCTTGACTTACGACCGGTTTAGTCCTCGACTTACGACCGGTTTAGTCCTCGACTTACGACCGGTTTAGTCCTCGACTTACGACCGGTTGGGGTCGCGGCATTAAAAAGGTTGAGAAACACTGTTGTAGGGAAAAGAGGATGAGGAAGGTATGCTGGATATGTTCTCCACCTTATTTGTAAAAATAATAAAAGTGGGATGCAAACAAACGAACAAACAAACAAACAAATAAATAAATAAACATCTCTATTTCCCATTCCAAGTATTCTTTATTTATCTGTTATTTATTTATTTATTTATATCCCAGCTTTATTATTTTTATAATAACTCAAGCTGGCAAACATATCTAATAGTCCTCCCTCCTATTTTCCCCACAAGAAATCTGTGTAGTAGGTTGGACTGAGGGAGAAAGAAACTAGCTCAAAGCTGTCCAGCAATTTTTCATGCCTAAGGTGGGACTAGAACTCACAGTCTCCTGGTCTCTAGTCCAGCACCTTAAACACTATCGCCACCATATTTACAAATTATTTCAGCCCTAAGAAGGGCCTTGTGGTGGTTTACGATCATAAATATGTATCACAATACCATAAAGATTATATACAATTAACAAAACTTTAGAAATTACTTTAAGGATCTCTTTAAAAGGGGACAATGAGGATTAACGAACCATTAAAAAACCATTAAAAATTGGCAAGCTTAAAATGTCTTGGCTGCTTGCCTAACACCACTGCAGATGTGACCAGTCAAATTTTGCTTTGAAGACAGTTCCAGAATTGAGATGTTGAAAAAACTGAAAAAAACCCCCTCCCTTGGCATTAAGAGCCAGTCTTGGCCAGAAAAGAAAATCATAACTAGACATGGCTGATCAAAATATCATTGTGATGATGAAGTAGCCAGAAATAGTTGGCACTAATTTTATTATTTTATTTGCCATTCTGAATCACTATTATTCAGTCTAAAGGTTCAGTGGGGATGCTTCCTCAATAGCTGAAAGCTTTACCTGGTTTCTCTAAGACTACTTAAAATTTGGCAGAGGGAGCGCCATTGAATTAATGATCTAAAATTCAGCATAGGTATGTTCCCAGGTATTGAGTATTATAGTTAGGACACTTTATCCAATGTTACATATTCAGAGCACTTGAAAGCTTGATGTTTAAGAAGAAGTGTGATTATAATGCAACTCTATTGTTATTAACTAGACCCTATGTTTCTGGAAATCATTGTTCACATACTGAGTGACTATTAATGTAAAACATTAATACCATTATGATACGTGCAAAACTCCCCTTGTTTAATTAGAAAAGTGATGTTTTAGCTACATCAGAAACACCACTGCAGGTCTGCAAAGATCAATGAAGAAACCACACAAGATGTTAATCTTTTTCTTAAATAGGTTAATCCAGAAGTAGAGAATTGTCAAAAGAGCAAGAAAGGGTCTTTTTAGTGCTGGGATCTAATTCACAAAGTTCATTTGCAGGCTAACAAGGAACCAATCAAGCTTTTTATCATTTTCAGCTATTTATTCAATCAGGCCATAAATAGCCTTGAAATGGTTCTGATAACATCTCATTTGAAATTATTGCTTTATGTTGCATATGAAGATTGTTGGAGGTTGAAGCATTCTGCATGTTCTCGTGAACGTTCTTGAGATAATTTAACACGAGGACGGATCAATGAAGCAGACTTCATAATTATAACAGAAAGGAGATCTATTTACAGGAAATACATTACAGGGATATGCAAAGCCTAGCACCTAGTTAGCAACTTCTTACCAGAACAGCAGAAAGAAATGATCTCAGATTAGCAATCTGAGAGACAATGAGCAGGCTGAGGGATAAGGCCAGAGTAAATTGTTAAATTTTTATCTACACCCTACTGCTGGTGAGTTAGTCATGGGGTGCTGAAAAGTCGGTGACATTGGATTCATGCCTCCAACCAAGGCAATTCTGAAAACATTCTGGAAACTGTAATCAATCTGAAGTACTGTAGAGCAACTAGACCAGTGGTGGCGAACCTATGGCACGGGTGCCAGAGGCGGCACTCAGAGCCCTCTCTGTGGGCACGTGCACCGTCGCCCCAGTCCTAGGCCTTCAGCTGGGTTTTATAAAACCTTTTCACTTAGGTCTCCGCCACCATGTGCAAAAAAAAAAAAAGGTTCAATCAGTCAATTTCCACTTCTCGCGGGAAAAAAAAGATCTTGCAAAGTTGGAATTGATTGAACTTTTTAGTCCCACCCAGTCTGCCGTTACCACCACAGCCACGCCCATCCAATGGGCCACACCCACCCAATGGGCCACACCCACCCGGCACCCGACGATGCATAAGTGGGTTTTGGGTTGCAGTTTGGGCACTCGGTCTCTAAAAGGTTCGCCATCACTGAACTAGACTGTTAAGTGGGAGAGCAGAATCATACTATGCTTTGCATTGGCTCTGATTATCAATCTGCCTCTAGATCTGATTCAAAAGGTTTATTTTAGCATTTTTATTTTGAAGTTCTTTTCAAGAGAACTTCCATGCTATCTGGTCAGACCCAGAGATGATTATTTGAGGTTTTCTCCATGTAAATTTATCTAAGTAATATAAGGAGTTGACTGGTTTCAAGAGAGATGTTGCTCTTGAGTGTGACGCTTCCTTTGCACAATGTCCTCTGCGGGAAAAACTCTCTTGGTACTTATATTGCAATTCAATGCCAGATTATTATTTTTTTTTACAATGCTTCTTCTAGAGAGTTTTAAGTGCTTAGGAGTTTCCAGATTTTTAATCTGCTGCTTATTTTATTTTGGTTTAATATATTTCTACCATTTTTATCCTTTATTGGGGGCTTTAGCTTGCTTTTTTAATCTAAACAAAGATCATTGTTCATTATACTCTGTTACCTGTTCTCAATTTAATTGCATAAAATTCAAATAACTTTTATTGCTGTGTATTTGAAACATGTAGAAATATAGAATGTAGAATATTTTTTATACTACAAACTCTATTCTTGATGCTTTAAAAAAAAGATATTATTTATTTTCCTTGTTTTATCAACTTTACTGACCATAGCATTTTATTCCACTTGATACTTTAGCTTTAATATCTTCAGTCAAAAATCAACAAATATTATTTACTGGGTAATTTAATCAGGTACAAAAATGCCTGTCTGCAGTGGAAGAACATTGTTCCCAAATAATCTTAATGCAATCATACATACAAGAACAAGAGGTTGACTTTGGGAGGAAGCATTTCGTTAATGCACACAAGATGGCTTGGGGAGAGGAGGGGATAGTCTGAGCCATATGAACGAGTGATGTACAAAACCAAAATTATGCAGGTTCCAATTTCTGGATTCATTTTATGAATGTCCTGATTGACATCACAGTAGACTAATGTAGCTGTTGTTGTTGGTGGGTAGAGGAGTTTTCCTATTTCATAAACCTGAACTTTTGCTGGAATGTGCTTACCTGCTGAATTCTTTACTTTCAATGTGTTGTGGTGTAGTTTGCAATTAAAAAAAAACTATGCGCAAAATGCTTATTTTAAGAGAAAAGTGAATGCAAGGAAAATGCTAGTGGATCAGGTTTTAAGATCATTCAGCTCAGCATTCTTTATCAAAAATTGGTTAACTAAATGCACTTGAAAAGTTCACAAACCTGAACTGGAGCATGATAGCTTCTTCCTATTGTCTCTTCCCAGCAACTAGTATTTAAGACATACTGCTTATTCAGGAGATGTAATCAGTTATCAGAATTATCACTTTGTTTGCCTTTTTTTGCTCCTTTTCTATCATTTTAATGTGAGTTCAAGATGCAGTGAATTTAAGAATTGTACAAAATATTCCAAATGTAGTCCCACCATAGATGTACAGAAAGATAAAGATATTGTTTTATTGTAGTTATTTGTTGTACATGCAATTTTCTTCCTAAAAATCCCAAGAATGGAATTTGCCTTTTTATAGCATCTGGCACGACATTTTTATCAAGTTGTTCATCGTGATTCCCAGATCCCTTTCCCAGAAAATTATTACAGCTCAGTTCCCATTAAAATGTGCAGAGGAAAGTATAAAATCCCCTCCAAGGAATGTGTATACAAAAATTTGCATATTGGAACAAATATGCATAAACATTCTTTTTAAAGGCAGTTTTGTAAATGGTTGTAGAAAGAGGAAAAAGAGGATACTGAATGTCATGATTAATACATGAGTAGAGGGACTGCTGCCAAAGATTCAGGGTTGCAGATCTGATAAGAGACTTTTCTGCAGTTTATAGAAAAGCTTTAAGTGATAAGGTCCTGCATGCTGCAAATTTTAGTATTCAACCCTAGGTTCATGTGTCTTTCTTCCATTCTTGTCTTATAATGGCATGAGAGATATTCATATTTCAATGAGAAAAGTCATTATCAGTTGTTGGTGTGACAGAAATCTCTGGCTTCAGCCCTTTGTTTCTAATGGAGATCCCTGCAAGTAGTATGTGTCAAAAATGTCAAGACGGCCTCCATACCTATACGGCCAGAAGTTTGTTCATCTGGGTGAGGAGGCTATTTTGGAGTATCCCTGCAGATACCTCTGGATCTGACTTTGTCATCTATTGCTCTTACATTGAAGAGCTGAGTTGAACAAAATCCAAAACAACTAATTAGCTTGTCCTTAGCAGACAACAATAATAGAAGTGAGAGAATAGCAATAGCACTTAGACTTGCATACAGCTTCACAGTGCTTTACTGCCCTCTCTAAGCAGTTTACAGAGTCAGCACATTGCCCCAACAATCTGGGTCCTCATTTTACTGACCTCAGAAGGATGGAACATTGAGTCAACCCTGAGCCGGTGAGAATCCAACTGTTGGCAGTCAGCAGAATTTGCCTGCAATACTGCATTCTAATCATGGAGCCACTGAGACTGCATGATATCTGCATGGTTCATATTTAGGCAGTAGCTGGTTTTCATATTTGAAAGACCTCTGGGCTGAGTGCACCCATCAAGTAACCTGCCTTCATCTATTAATAGCCCCTGGTGGATTAGAACATCAATAGAATTTTTATTAATAACATCAATACTATTGATAACATAACATAACATAACATAACATAACATAACATAACATAACATAACATAACATAACATAACATAACATAACATAACATAACATAACATAACATAACATCATAACATAACATAACATAACATAACATAACATAACATAACATAACATAACATAACATGATATATATAGAATTTATATTAGTAACATCAATAGAATTTATTTCTCATAACTATCTAAAGTAATTCACTGTAATTCTAAAAGGCATCTAGGAAAGGCATGGCAGCTAGGGAAAATAATTACATATCGATTCAGCGAAGCCCCGAGCCTGACAGCTGGCTAGAGGTGCTGGGGGATCTGATCTTGGGACCCACTCTCAATTGAAGCTACCTCAGAAGGTTGTAGAAGTAAACAAAACTGTTGCCTTTGCAAGAAAACTAACAGTGCATTTTAATAAAGTTGTGGTTTTTTTTTAAAAAAAAAAAGCTTTTGGGATAGGGAAGTGGAAGGCAACTACAAAGCAAGGCAGCCTGCTTCCAACCAATGTTTTATTTTTTTTAGAGAGGATTTTCATCTCAGCCATTTCTGAGAGGTAGAGGCAGAGTGGGGTGGGAGGCTGGTGGGAAACCTTCCAGAGGCAGAGACAGCAGTTGCAGTGAATCAAGAATTGTAATGGAAGGCCTCTTAAAGTACTTCAGGGTAGGAAGACAAGGAAGGTTCTCTGTTTTGTGTGAACTGATCAAATGCAGATGTTGCCGAAGAGGTGACCTTCTTGACCGCAACTTAACTCAGGACTGAATGGCAGACAGTCACTCAGTGGAAGAGTAAGGCCATGTTTTGGTGTGAGGGTGTAAATGCATATACACAATATACAGGAATCAAGTGCCCAACTACTTTATGGATCAGTGTTTTTTTTCTCTGTCACCCTTTTCAAACTGTTTAACCATTATTTTTGGCTTTTTTATGTGTGCCATGGATTGGGGCATTGAAAAATATTAAAATGGGACTCGCTTTTCTCTCTTCCTGCAATATCAGATTTCATATAAAACTCATCAGTTGAGCTGAGTATTTGGCTTGATCAATGGCAGGAAACCAGAGGATCAAATGTTAATAAATCAGAAACAGATACCTCCACTTGAGCAAGGAGATATCACTAACTTGAAAAACAGGGCAAATTACTCAACAGCTTCTCTTTCTATACGTATATGCATGAGAAAACTGAAAGCTTTTCATAAGACACTCTGAAAGTTGAAACAAAGGACCCGAAGAAAAGAACATGAAAAAAAGCAGAGGGAGTTATCAGCCGAAAAGTTACCCGTTCAAGGAACAAAAAAACTTTCCCGCATTAGCAATATACAAACATAAAGGAATGAGAAAAGCTTTCAGCAACGGAGTAGAAGGTACCCAATTTAGTTGAAAATTAAGTGGGCTTGATTCAGGGGATTTTTATTTGAGCAGTGGTAGGATGACATTTTTAAGGATCCCATCACAATACTAGTTAGGCACAAGCCATCTTATTCATCTTGGATGTTGTACATATAAATGGAGCAGAGGGCTTCTGTGTGCTATAAAGGAATGGTAGATGCTCTTGGGTACTAACAAAACTGATTCTATTATATAGCAGGGTGAAGCTTCCTGCTGTAGGAAAGACTCAAAGGAATGGGGACTGAAGAGTGCAGCAAGTGCTTCTAAACTACCAGCCTTAGCAAAAAGGGATCTATTTGGGTTCTGCTCCAAGCATTAAATTATCTTGGACACAAAGGAGGGATCATGATGCAATCTCTCTTCTTGGTCAGGCTCCTGGAAATCAGATTGTTCTTCACATAATTTAAATTTAATTTAATTTAAACATGGATTTATATGCCGCCCTTCTCCCTATAGGACTCAGGGCGGCTTACAGCATATTAAAACACATAAAACATCATCCCCCATAAAAACCTGTTAAAAACCAAATATTTTTTTTTTCGCTGTGTAATTAATTAAAATTTAAATTAAAATTGTCCCTATTATCAGTCATAGTCCTGAACACTTCTGAGATTGAATGGGGGAGTGGAGGAAACTGATTCGTGCTTTTGCAAGTGGTTTCTGTATTTAACTGGATGAAAGTCATTTTTTTTCTTTACTATAGAAAGGCGTTATTTATGTACAGGTCATTCTCAACTTAGAACAGTTCATTTAGTGATCATTCAAAGTTATAATGGCACCGAAAAATGTGACATGACCATTTTTCACACTTATGACTGTTACAGCATCCCCATTGTTGTGTCCTGAGCCTGCAGAAGCAGGCTTGGGACGTTGCAAGAGTCCCGGGCATTTGCAAAAGCTGCCCGGGACCAGACTGAGCGGCGCCGGCCTTGCGCGCATGTGCAAGGCGGGAAAAGACTGCCTTGTTATTGGTTGGAATTGCCCGGGGATCAGAGGGTATATATAGAGGCCTGCGTGCCTCTGTGCTTACTGTTGTTCGTTGAATGTAGTCAGAGAATAAAGACCTGTTAGAAATGCATTGCTTCAAGCGCCATTATTCGCCGGACTTAACACTGGCGACGAAGGTGGGATCCAGTCTAGACAGCTAGGAAGCTTGAAGACTCACCCAAAAGAAGTCCGGAAGAGGGACGACAGCATTGAAGTCAGCGTCTACCCTGCCAGTACAGCATCGCTGGAGGGTGAGTGTGGCTGAAGAAAACCCTGTCCCTTGATCATGGCGAAAATCGGTCGGTTATCTGAATTTGATGTCTCTCACCCGGAGAAGTGGGAATCTTACGTTGCAAGGGTAGAGACTTACTTCCGCGTAAATCAGATAAGGGAAGATGGTCTAAAGGCTGCCACAATGTTGTGCGTTTGTGGGCAAGACGCCTTTGAGATCGCCGAGAACTTAGTCGCCCCGGCCTCGCTAGAAGCTGTTTCATACGCTGATTTGAAGAAAGTTTTGAAAGAACACTTCCAGCCTAAGTAATCTGTCATTGCTTGGAGGCACACATTTGAACTGAGGGATCAGCGAGCTGGGGAATCAGCAAAAGAATTCATTGCAGCCTTGAGAAGAGCAGCTAAACCGTGTGAGTTCAAGGATCTCGAGGAAAGGCTGCGTGACCGTTTTGTGTGCGGACTGAGGAATAGAGACTTACAGCAGAAGCTGTTTGCTAAGGAAGATGTCTCTTTCCAAGATGCTCTGTGAGAGGTTACGGCAGAGGAAGCTGCAGGTGGAGCGGTCAAGAATCTGAGGCCCACTCGAAGCGTTCCAGAGACCGCCACCATCCACAAGGAGGACGTGCGAGAGGATTCGGAAGAAGATCCTGAAGAAGAGGTGGACAAGCTTTACCAAGCAGCTGGGAGGAGGTCCAAAGATCATCAGGACAAGGGCCCAGCTGAGCTTCGTTGCTTCGGATGCGGTGGTCGCCACAAGCGAGCAGAATGTCGGTTCCGTTCCGCCATCGGCCGAGCGTGCGGAAAGAAAGGCCACATTGCTGCGGTTTGCCTGGTTCGACAGAAGGAGTTTTTACGAGCCTACATGATTCACCACGCTACTTCGGCTCCTTTCCACCCTTCTACCAAAGGTGGCATCCATGTTGGGTGCAGCATTATTTTATCTAGGGGGGAGGGGTGTTGTGTCCTGAGCCTGCAGAAGCAGGCTCGGGACGTTGCAAGAGTCCCAGGCATTTGCAAAAGCTGCCCGGGACCAGACTGAGCGGCGCCGGCCTTGCGCGCATGCGCAAGGCGGGAAAAGACTGCCTTGTTATTGGTTGGAATTGCCCGGGGATCAGAGGGTATATATAGAGGCCTGCGTGCCTCTGTGCTTGCTGTTGTTCGTTGAATGTAGTCAGAGAATAAAGACCTGTTAGAAATGCATTGCTTCAAGCGCCATTATTCGCCGGACTTAACACCCATGGTCATGTGATTTACATTTGGGTGCTTGACAACTGGTTCATATTTATGACAGTTACAGTGCCCTGGGGTCATGTGATCCCCTTTTGTGACCTTCCAACAAGCAAAGTCAGTGGGAAGCCCAATTCACTTAACGATTGTGTTACTAGTTTAACAACTGCACTGATTCACTTAACAAAGTAAGGCAAGAAAGGTTGCAAAAATGGGGCAAAACTCAATTAACAAATTTTTCACTTAGTAACATAAATTTTGGGCTCAATTGTGGTCATAAGTCAAGGATTACCTGTACAGTATGTTACAACTAAATTCTGTTTTTCAGCCAAAGAAAACTAGAAATGTGATGGTTGATCCCAAAATTTTCTGCTGTGGGTGATGATGACAATCTTAAAATCATAAGATTGGATTGTTTCATATCAGAAAGAGGGTTGGGGCTCTTCAAAATTTCTGAACATTGTAGGGGATAAATCCAGGTCAACTATATCAGCTTTCCCCACATCTGATGTCCTCTAGATCAGCGTTTCTTAACCTCAACATCTTTAAGATATGCAGAATTCAATTCCCAGAATTCAACTCCCATGCTAAGTGGGGGATTAAAGTCTGTGCATCTTAAAGTTGTTGGGGTGAGAAACATTGATCTAGATGTCTTGCATCCACATCCCCCGCATTTCCACCAATTAGAATTAATTTTAGAATTGAGAATATGAGAATAAAATTGTGGACCCCCACCAAATCAGTTAGATTGGCTTTAATACACTCTGTTGAAATCTTGAGCAAGAGATGAGAAAATGATACCATTTACATTTTATATGTTAAAATTCCAAATTATGGCATTAGAATTCAGGGACAGTTTTCTATGCAGGTTTATGCCATGCCAAGAGAATGGTACCATTTATTAATTTCCACCCTTTGTTTACATGTATAATGGTACTGACTAATTTTATTTCTATCTTTCTCAAACATTTTGGGTTTCAGGTTTCCTGGATTAAGCACCTTAAGATTGCAGTCTCAGTTTTAAATGGGAAATTTGCCCCCAAGAATAGTCTTGCAAATTCAATTAAATGTATGATTCTCCATCAGGACAGCATTATCCTTCCTTCCTATTTTCTCCTTCTGCAATCTATCACCTGCATTAATTAGAACCAGGGGGAGATCATCTTCAGTGGATTAACCCTAACTAACTTGTGTGCATTCAACATGTGCTCTTTTGATTAACTTGAGCCCTGGGCTGCTGTCTGAGCTATACCATCATGTAATTGTATGAGTTTTATTAATTTCAGATGAGTAGAGAGGCAGGATAGCTTTGAATCTCAAATTAATATACTTGGACCAGTCCATGTGTCTGAATTGCATTTGACTCCTGTTCTCCTTTCTAGGTGCTTAAAATATAAAAAATAAAAATAGATGTACAGTATACATGCACCTACAGATAAATACATATTTAAAAAACAGAACCAAATAAAGCTTGTTGGCAAGCCTGCCTGTTGCTTACATGAATCTGATCCTTTATGTTGTCTCACAATAGCCATGATCCAAATCCATTTTCTTTGTTTTAATTAATAACAGAGAAAAGAGAAGCAAAAACAAAATCCAAAACTGATATAATCAGAAACAGTAAGAAGCAGAAACAACTAAAATAAAAAAGGGGGAAAAGGAAAAAGAATGATACACGTTTGCCATAAATCTGTATAAAATTTCTTAAACAAGTTAAACCTTGACCACACAGAATCATACTGAGGACTTTGCATTTCTGATTTAGAGCTCTTTCCAAATCCAATAATTTTATCTCTTCACTATAGCACAAACTGTGGCACAAATGTCAAGACCTATGTTCTGGTTTCTGCTGGCTATTAACTCTCTCTCTCTCTCTCTCTCTCTCTCTCTCTCTCTCTCTCTCTCTCTCTCTCTCTCTCTCTCT
>NW_015386901.1:137414-145426 GCF_001527695.2 Protobothrops mucrosquamatus
CTTCACTCATCACGGCTAATGGAGAGGGATGTTGGAAGATGTAGTTCATTAACTTCAAGATACCACATTCAGTGCATCTATTCATGCAGGGGCCTGCATATTGCTTGTTGGCAGAATCAGAGCCATTTTTCTCACACACTCTTCCTTATTGTTCCTTGCCAGTTTTCTTCTCCTTCATCATCAGCAAAAGCTTAAGAATACATTTAGATTACCTGTAGAAGTGAATGAAATACTTAGAAAGTACAGCATCTACCTGAGTACAGAAGGAAAAAAAAGTATCGGCTCAGAGATTATTCATCCTAAACAACATTTAACAACAAGATATGAAAGGAACACTTTTTATTTACCAATAGCATAAACATAAACATATTTTTTCTTAGATCTGATTTGTCGTACTGTTTGAACAGTATATTACATATAAGAATTATACTTAATATATATTTGCTTAGTAATAATGGCTCTTTGGCAGTCTTATGTTGAAGACTCTAGAAAGAGTACAGAGAAGAGCAACAAAGATGATTAGAGGACTGGAGGCTAAAACATATAAGGAATGGTTGCTGGAATTGGGTATGTCTAGTTTAACGAAGAGAAGGACGAGGGGGGACATGATAGCAGTGTTCCAATATCTCGGGCTGCCACGAAGAAGAGGGAGTCAAGCTATTCTCCAAAGTGCCTGAAGGCAGGACAAGAAGCAACGGATGGAAACTAGTCAAGAACTAAGAACTAGAAATAAGGAGAAACTTCCTGACAGTTAGAACAATTAACCAGTGGAACAACCTGCCTCCGGAAGCAGTGAATGCTCTAACACTGGAAGTTTTTAAGAAGAGACTGGACTGCCATTTGTCTGTAATGGTATAGGGTTTCCTGCCTGAGCAGGGGGTTGGACTAGATGACCTCCAAGGTCCCTTCCAACTTTATTATTATTATTATTATTATTATTATTATTATTATTATTATTATTATTATTATTATTATTATTATTATTATTATTATTATTATTATTAGGCAGAGTAGAGAAACTGTGCAACTTATCAGCTCTGTTCAGGACCTCTCTAGCCATGAAAGTATGAATGATATAAGCAGAAAAAAATATGTCACAATTAGTCTTGTTATCGATAATTTGGGATGTATGCTGGCCATTTCTTCTACCTGTTCTTCATTAGGGGACATTAGTGAAGGGTCTATTCTTTTTCTAAAATGGGCTCCTCTCTTGATATTGGGTGTCATGTACCTAACAAGATGATCCCATTAAGACTTGGGTGCTCAGCTGGTTGCAAATGCCTGGGACTGGCTTACATCTTTTGATGATGCCCTTCAAGTGAATCCAAATGGGTTGAAGATGAAATATACTTCTTTATGTACTCACGAAATTCCCTAGAAATCCAAAAGATATATTACTTTGTGTGGAAAAGTCACACCTAGGAATCTCAAGAATAATAGCCTTCTAGACAGCCTTTTAAAAAGAACTTTATTTATTTACAGTCTTACTTTAAAAATACATTTTATTGTTGATTGTTTATTTAATGGTTTTTATTGAAGTTGGTTCCAAACGTTATGCGGAGCTTATTCAATATGAAATATACAGCAAAATTTTAAAAAACAGTTTGATTTGGAAATGAAAAAAGTGACTTGAATTTAAAAGTAAGAACAGAGAAAACATTGCACTGTAAAAATAGTATTGCAACTTTTTGAAATTAAAAATTATTTTGATTATCTAAACTTTGTTGAATGCAGGCTCCAAATACTGTTCATTTCACTATTTTTGTTTTAAATCCTTAGGATAAATACCGTAGTTCAATAAATCTGATTGGATTACATTAAATCCAATGTAATGAATAAACATTCCACTAAAGCCCAGCATTTTATACCAATAACCATTGGAAGCCCTATGGAAGAATTCCATCTTTAGGGTGCTCTAGAACAGTGTTTCTCAACCTTGGTCGCTCGAAGATGTATGGACTTTAACTTCCAGAATTCCCAAAGCTGGCTGGGGAATTCTCGGAGTTGAAGTCCACATATCTTCAAGCAGCCAAGGTTGAGAAACACTGCTCTAGAAAAGGAGAAGGAGAAATCCTTTCAAATCTCAGGAGGGAAGATGCCCCAGAAGAGAGGCAGTGTATACTTCTTCCTCCTCCTCCTCCTTTAATTTCATTTGGGGCTGGACTCATCAGAGCCCTTCCCTCTGAACATACAGGGTCAGTTCTACACTTGACTAGAAGGTCTTTCAGATACCCAGGTTTGCAACAAAGTGGAGATATGAGAAAGAATAACATTGAAGAGTTTGTTCACAGGTGAACATTAATCATTGCTGAAATCTAAGCTGAGGGTGTAGACTCCAAATGCAGTGTCATAAGTTCAGATAGCGCTAAAAGAATATTCCTATCATGTCATGAGTAGCTTTCTTAAACTTGGAGCTTCTATGAATTGTAGAGAGCACCATTTTTGGGAAAGTCATTGGATGGTACAGTGATTGGTTTTCTTTGCTTATGGCAAAATGCCTTTTTTTTTCTTTAAAAATAATCACATGATCTATTGTACTATTTTTTAAATTGCTGGGCTTTAGTTTTCATTATTGCCATGAAATGCTTGGCCTTACAAAAAATAGTCTACAAATGCACAACCGCTAAACTTTAATGGAACTAAAAATAATGCTATTCTTTGCAATTCACGGCAGTGAATGCCAGTAATTTAGGAAGTGAGTTTCTGCATTTTCTCAATGTAACTTATTTATTTAGAATTGCCATTTGTCAGAGGCTCTTTCCCCCCCTCACATGACAACTTTTGAGCCTCAGATACCTTTGCAATTGCATGCTTATATTTCAGGAATGTCTTCATTTTCGGCTTGACGATCACATCTGTACTTGTTTAATGCTCTGCTGGTGGTCTCTCCTCTATGGTATGCCAACTGCTATGTTCATCTTAAACAATATTTACACTGATTGGGGACACCAACGCACAAGTAGCTCATTAGGAAAGAAGAGGACAGCTTGACTTTGCAGCAAAACCCAAAATTTGCCTTAAGAAAACATTTGAATTTCAAAGGACAGAATCCTCTGGATGATGATGACAAGAAAATATGGGTCATGAAGCATAAATAATAATGCAAACAATATGTTATGTGATTAAGTGGATGTGTTTGAATTCATTATGGCCATTAATAAGGTGCCTAGTATTGATTATTATACTTCATCATTAGTTCTTTTAATTATACTTAATAATTTTATTTGGGAAGCTGTAATCTTCATGCAACCAGAAAACACTAGTTTAGGAAAGACTGCTACAGAAAAGTGTGTTAGGTTGAATAAAATGTCTATGCTTTAATGATCACATTGGTAGAGAAAAGCTTTGCTCAGCAAAGAATTGTGCCTTGTATTGCACCCAGGGTGCATGATTATTTATTTAAAACATGTATTTATTTTAACTGAACTCACACTAATGTTCAAAGAATTGTTCTGGCAGCTTGCAGAAAAGTAAAATATTTTTAAAAGAATGAATAAATTTGATGTTTACAGTTCTAGAGGCAACATGAAAACAGGTCAAATTAGTAGGACAAGCTAAGCCTTGTATATTAGCTCATTTTAAGTGGTTCTATAAAGTTCTGTCTATCAAGTAGCTAGAAAAAGTGATGCAGATTTCATTAATGTCAATCGATCAATCAGAATAGAGCTGGAAGGGACATTTGAGGTCTTCTAGTCCAACCCCCTGCTCAAGCAGGAGACATTATACCATTTCAGACATGTGACTATCCAGTCTCTTCTTAAAAATCTCCAGAGATAGAGCACCCACAACTTCTGATGGCAAGCTGTTACATTGATTAATTGTTCTCACTGTCAGAAAGTTTCTCTTGATTTCAGATTGCTTCTCTCCTTGATTAATTACCATCCTTTGTTTCTTGTCCTGCCCTCTGGTGCTTTGGAAAATAAGTTGACCCCCACCTCTTTGTGGCAACCCCTCAAATACTGGAATACTGCTATCATGTCACCCCTAGTCCTTCTTTTCTCTATACTAGCCAAACCCAAATTCTGTAACTGTTCTTCATATGTTTTTGTGTCCAGGCCTTTAAGCATTTTAGTAACGCTTCTTTGCACTTTTTCCCAAAGCCTCAACATCTTTTTTGTAATGTGGTAACCAAAACTGGATGCAGTGTTCCAGGTGTGGTCTTACTAAGGCTTTATAAAGTGGTACTAATACTTCACATGATATTTATTCTATGCCTCTGTTTATATAATCAAGGATTGTATTAGCTTTTTTGACTGCTGCCACGCATTGCTGGCTCATATTTAAGTGATCGCCAAGGTCCCTGTTCCAGTTACTGTTTTTGAGCCAGGTTTCACTTGTACCTTCACTTGTACTTATATGTTCAGTTTTTACTGTCTAGGTGTAAAAACTTGCTTTTCTCCACATTGAATTTCATGTTGCTGGATAGGGCCCATTGTTCAAGTCAGTCAAGATCTTATTGGATCCTGAGCTTGTCTTCTGGGGTGTTGGCTATTCCTGTCAGCTTAGTATCATCTGAAACTTTGATGAGTTCCCCTTCTATTCCCACATCTACGCCATTTATGAAGATATTGAAGAGTATTGTGCCTAAGTACTTGTGGTACCCCACTGCTTATTTCCCTCCATATAGACATGTAGATGTAGTACCATTAAGGATGCTTGTTGAGTATGGTTTGTCAGCCAGTTACAAATCCATCTGGTGGTAATGTTTTCTAGCTTACCAAGAAGTAGGTTGTGGTCTACTTTGTCAAATGTCTTGCTGAAATTTAAGTATGCTATGGTATATCCATAGTATACTAAGTATACTATGTCTCTTATGCTAGTTTGAGGTAAATATAACATCTTGGAAACTATGTATAATAGGAATGTCTCAACCACAGTTACAATGAATTTAAGGCACTTTTCCACAGAACCCTCCCCAGTTATGCTGAGCTGCCATGTTTGAGGTTTCAAAGGGCTCACCCCTAGCTTTCCCATTGTTTCTTCCCACTTTCTCCCAGCATGACAGTATTCATGAACTTTTCTTGCAGTCTCCCATCCAAGCTGTAAAGCCATCCAAATCTATTTTACTTCAGCCATATGGCTCTACCACTTGTCTTTAAATTACACTGCCCTCTGGACACTTGTGAAGGTTAATCAAATCAGACACAAGGGAAGCCTGTTTAGGAAAAAGTTAAATTTAAGGACAGCAACAGGACAGATTTTTCCACTGTCATCATTAGGGAGGCTGGCAATATAACTTTTTCCTATCAAGGTGAGCCCTGGTAGGTTTATGCCGTATTAGTGGACAAGACATTGGTATCAAAATCAGATCAGAAAGTATTTGCAGTGAGGAAAGCAAATGAAGTGAAAGTTAATATCTGCAGGACATTTGTTGTGTATGAATTTGCCTTCCACAACCTGCAAAATTTGAGTACAGAACCTGTGAAATTTAAGTGCTAATAAATGCTTCTTAAAAGAGTTTCAGGAAAGCAACCACAATGTCTGATCTTATTGGAATTAAAATGTTGCCCAAGTGTATGCTTGGAATTGAGAAGTAAGTTGCTAAGCATTCTAAGTCCATGATGATCCTTAAAGAAAATTAAAGTAATAAATAAATTTCCAGAAGGATCAAACAATACTGTTGGGTGTGTTTTTTTGTTTGCTTGTGGCAAACTAATCTATGATTTGCACCATTGAGTAAAAAGTAAAGCAGCAATTCTGCATAAGGTCCCATACAGGACATGTTACTGAACACTGAGAAGGTGGATTTTTGGAAGATCAGAGCCAGAAGAAAATGCTCAAAAGCAGAAATATGATTACGGCTAAAGTTTAGAAATAGTATCACCATTTTAAGGTTGCTACACAACAGGGTGCTCTAATGCGTGCAGTATATGGGCAACAAGATTAGTTGGAAAACTTTAAGACCTACCAAAATTTGGGTAATATGAATATGGCAGAAAAGGTGGCATTGGCAAATCATTAAAGAGGTTGACAGAAGAAAAGGAATGTTTACCCAAATCTTTAATGGTCAGATGGCCCCTTTCAAAAACCACATGCCTCATCTCACTTTCTTTTCCCAATAGGAAATATCAACCACTGTTCTCCCCTTTCACACTGTTATCATGATGAAGATTAGTATCCACACTGTTATCATGATGAAGATTAGGTATCCACACAGTAATAAAAGTAAGAAATATCTCAAACACATTATTCCAGAAACTACACAGTTTATTTGTTATTTCTGTTTCTTCCTTCTGGTGTTATTGTTTTACTTTAATACTGATTTTGACAAATATTGATAGGTTGAATCATAATGTAATTCTCCTAACTTTCTTTTGCATAAAAATTTAAGCTTACCAAATGTGAATTATTCAACTGCAAGAGATTTCAAGAACAGAACCTCTGTATGTATCAAGTTATTATATGCTCAATCTATATGCCAATGAGTTTGCAACAAGCTGCATTCTTCTGCTTTACCTCCAGTCCCAATGGATATTTCATCAATCAGAAGTCTCTGTTCAGGTGGTACAAATGCATTGTTTACCAGTTGAAAGATCCCTCTCCTGTATGATTGAAAATGAGGAAAGTATAAGCAAAAAGGCTATGGATTGGAAGGAGAGGTTGGAAACAAATGACAGGCATAGTGCAGAGGCAAGAAGCATGTTTTGGGATATCAAAGACAACATTCAGGAAGGCCAGTCTTACATGGTAACCTGCTTCCTCATGGATAATTGCCTTTCCTTTTCTGAGGAAAGATATGTATTCAAGGGGCAACCTGAATTAATACTGTCCCTAGTAATCAATCTGTGAAATATGAGACTTTATTTCCTTTCCCTGTTCAATTTTATTCCACACATTTAATTGGACATTTTAATGAACTCTTATCAGTGTTTTTTAAATTAGAAGCTGGGAAAAAGTCCCTTGAAAGTCCATGATCTTTATCTAGTCTAGTGAAATGCAGATTCCTTAGCTGCAGTGGGAGTTTGTTGTTATAATTCAGGAACAAGAATTCATGCTGGATCGGTATGAGGACTGAAAATGACACAGTTAATACTGGAAAATAGGCTAGAAATAATGTTGAAGGAGGGAATGAAATTCCAGAATCCGGTTTTTCCATCTGCTAGAAATTGATTCAACAAATGTCATTTACCTGGACATGAAAGCTGACTTGTTTTTGTCAGGATGGATATATCAGTATATGCAATTCAGAATATAATATTTTACAATGTTTTGAAGGTATTCCTGAAACTTTGCCTTAAATCAGGTCATTGATAAGCAACCCAGTTTCTATTTCTTTTTAGCTGGAACTTCCTAAATCACATAACATGTTACTACAGTAGATGGTTATTCCACTTTTCAGGTTACTGTACTAATGGTCCCAGTGGTTAAATCAAATTTTTATTATAGTCGTAGACCAGTGTATCATTGATGAAACACAATGTATTGTAGCTTAACAAAATAGAAGGCAATGGATTCCTGACCCATGCCTTAAGAGGAGATGAAAAACATATACTGCATTCTTTATTTGTTTTGAATTATTTATCAATGAATTAGATTATGCAATTCATCATAAAGGTAACCTGATGCTTGAGGAAACAAATTATTTGCATAGGCTTTTCAGAACATAAAAAGCTGTAACGGTTGCCATTCATGAAACTGGTGTTACCTATACAGCCCTTCATGCAATGCAGCCTGGTTGTTTGGGGTACCAGTAATCTCCCATAGAATCTGCCTGGTAGAATTGGCACACTGTGTTCCCTTCAATTAACAATGTATCATTGATCAGGACCTTGGAAGCACATGAACTCTATAGCAGTGCTTCTCCTCTGGAATGAGGTTTCCCCTGAAATCCAAATGTACCCCATTTGAGATCCAGATGTCCTCCACCCTGCTGGTGTTCCAAAGGGGCTCTTATCCCAGACCTTTGGGAAGGGTGAATGAAGCCCCCTTGAATTGTGAGGGGTTGTTTCCTCTTTTTTTGTTTTTTTTTTCCTTCAATATAAAATTTTTATTGTTTTCATCATAAAAAAAAA
>NW_015386901.1:147154-220477 GCF_001527695.2 Protobothrops mucrosquamatus
CACCGGAAGTCGTTTCCTCTTTTTTTGTTGTTCCTGTTGGTTCTTGTCATCTTTGTCATTTTTTGCCATCTTTTATTTTTTTATTTTTGTTTCTTACATTTTTTTAAAGCTGTTTTTTTCTTGTAAGTCACCAGAGTTATTGGGAGTTGGGCAGCATATAAATTTAATAAATACAGATGGTCCTCCTTTAGTAACTACCTTGTTTAGTGACCATTCATAACTATAACTTATAATTATGTGAGGAGAAATTAACTTTATGACCAGTCCTCACATTTGAGATGTCTATATGACCAGTCCTCACATTTGAGATCTCCACATGTCTGCAAAGGAAAGCTGACTTTAGTAGACTTTAGTAGCTTACAATACTAGACAACACAGTATCAACAGTAGAGACCTTAAAGTTTCTAGGTTCTATAATATCTCAAGATTTAAAATGGACACCTTACATCAAAAATGTAATCAAAAAGGCACAAAAAGAATGTTCTTCCTGTGCCAACTCAGAAAGCTCAGACTGCCCAAGGAGCTGCTGATACAGTTCTACAAAGGAATTATTGAGTCTGTCATTTGCACCTCTATAACTGTCTGGTTTGTGCACTGCAACGAAACGAGACAGACACAGACTTCAATGGATAGTTAGAACTGCAGAAAAAACAATTGCTACCAGCCTGTCTTCCACTGAGGACCTGTATACTGCACGAGCAAGAAGGAGGGCTGTGAAAATATCTACAGATCCCTCACATCCTGGACAACTTCTTCCCTCAAGACGACACTATAGGGCATTGCACACCAGAATGACATAAGGACAGTTCCCCCCCCCCTGCAGTCACTCTGCTTAACAACTAATTCCTACAACACTGTCAAACTACTTAGTAAACCTGTATTACTATGATACTCCTCATCTTTCCTATTACCTCTCCTTATCTTCTTATGACTATAACTTTACTGCTTGTGTCTTATAATTTATATTGGGGTTTTTTGTACCCTATTATGATTTATGTTGTTTGCTTAGCTACTACTCTATGACTATCACTAAGTGTTGCATCTTATGATTTATGATGAAGTGTTGTATTTCACGATTTATGATGAATGTATTTTCATGTTGTATATGATCATGATTATCACTATTACTTGTATGCACACTGAGAGCTTATGCACCGGAAACAAATTCCTTGTGTGTCCAACCACACTTGGCCAATAAAGAATTCTATTCTATTCTATTCTATTCTATTCTATTCTATTCTATTCTATTCTATTCTATTCTATTCTATTCTAAATAAGATCATAAGCATATGGCCACCACATTACAAAAAGATGTTGAGACTTTGGAAAAAGTACAAAGAAGAGCAACTAAGATGATTAAAGGCCCGGAGGGAAAAACGTATGAAGAACGGTTGCAGGAACTGGGTATAGCTAGTCTAGAGAAAAGAAGGACTAGGGATGACATGATAGCAATATTCCAGTATTCCACAAAGAGGAGGGGGTCAACTTATTTTCCAAAGCACTAGAAGACAAGACAAGAAATAATGGATGGAAACTAATCAAGGAGAGAAGCAACTTGGAATTAAGGAGAAACTTTCTAACAGGACAATTAACCAGGGGAACAGCTTGCCTTCAGAAGTTCTAGGTGCTTCATTACTGGAGGTTTTTAAGAAGAGATTGGACAGCCATCTGTCTGAAATGGTATAGGGTCTTCTACTTGAGCAGGGGGTTGGATTAGAAGACCTTGAATGTCTCTTTCAGCTCTATTCTGATTAACAGTTAACAGTACCAATTATGGTTGGGTGCCAGTCTCTCTGAAGTAAGCAACCAGACCACTGGTGGATAACAAAAGTCAGTTACTTTATTGTCTACTACCTATGTTATAAGAGTCTCACCAGACTGTTTGCCTTCCACTGGGAATGACCAAATAAGGCTCCATGGATCTTGGGGGAGTTCAAACCTATGCCACTTGTGGCTGTACAAGGTGCTTGCTTGACTCCTCCTATCAGCCTAGCTGTGTTGGCAGTTTCCCAACACAGTCCTAAATGTAGCCACTGAAAGAGGATCACCTGTATAGAGATAAGAATAAAGCCCAGTGAAGTAGGAGAAGAATATGCACATTGAGGACAAATTGTTCCATATTCTATTTTGAGATCTTTTAAAACTTCTGGGCAGGAAACCACTTCCTTCCTTCCTTCCTTCCTTCCTTCCTTCCTTCCTTCCTTCCTTCCTTCCTTCCTTCCTTCCTTCCTTCCTTCCTTCCTTCCTTCCTCTTATTGCAGTTTGTGTTTTTTTTTAATTAGGAAGGCTGATTCCTTATTTTGTTTGCCTAAGGCCTACATCCTGCCATAGGGAATTAAGGCATACAGTGTGTGATTTGTGAGCCAGATTCATAGTTTCTGTGGACGGATTCCGATCCTGGTATGCTGTAATGTGGCATTCCTCATCAGGGAGAAAATCAGAGAAAAGCCATTTTATTTTAACAAAGTTTTTAACCTTAGCCTTCTCCAGAAGGAGAAATTCCTATCCCAGCCCCTTTGTACAGAGTGCAATATATGGTTTCATATAACTTTAGAGCAACAATTGAGGCTCTTTCGGAGGACAGGGCTCCAGGTTAATGAAATTCACAAATAATGTTTATGAGAGTCATATTTAAACTGGAAAAAACTAGCATGCAAAAAAAAGGTTCTTGTTAAAGACTGGAATGCACAAAATAAACAAGTCGGATATTCTTAGAAAACTTGTTAGCAGCAGGTATGGTTTCAAAAGATAACAAATACTGAATGTAAGAAAAGCAACTTTGTACCCAAGCTTTTTTTTTTTTTTTTGTAAATATTGGGTGAAAAAATAAAAATGCTTGTCAAGGTCTCATAAAAGCTCTGTTATATTCTGTGGTGCCCAAGAGAGGTCTCAGCTATTTCAATAGCCTGCATAAGCTCCTTTCTGCTTCTTGTGGATACTTTTTTAGTTGGACCCATCTTTTCTCCTGTTTATTTTTCAAGTATTTCTGGGGTGCTGTTGTTTTTCTGGAAAGGAAAGATTTGTATTTTAATTTGAAAAGGAGAATACAACAAAAATGGAAAACTAAGGAACATGCTTGCATACTTTCAAATGGGAAAAGGAGAAAATGCAAAGGTTGCTGAAAAGAACATACTTTGCTCCCTCCCCTCCTCCCCCCACAAAAAAGAGAGAGAGAGAGAAAAAAAACCCTTTCAGATCAGTTTCTCCATGGAACAAATCTGTCTGCTAATTAACAAATGTTGTTTTGGTCACAGTCAAGATACGTGTGTGGCATAAAGAATTACTGATTGAACTTATCAGCAAAATAAAGCAAAGTAGAGAAAATGTCTTCCCTTCAAAATATGCAATCTTTTGGGATAATCTCATTTTGCAACATATGGATTCTGTTAGCTTTTCGGTTCCTGGGTCAAATGAGAACTTGAAATTGAAATGCCTCTTCACACACCTTCATTAGTAAGAAAGCACATTTACTGGTCCTTCCATTTCCATTTTTTTGCTATAGTTGTTTTATACTTTCATACAAACGTACCCACACTCGTATGGAACAGTGGATCTGCCCCAAGCCTCTTCAGACCCTGGCACAATGCTTCCATGGCATCAGTTGCCATTATCGCTTCCCAGATGCTGACAGACCTGAGCTTTAACCTTATGGATCTTTTGCTGTCAGGAAAAGCTTTGTATTATCCAAGGGTAGCTACATGAGTTTTCTTTCTGTTTGCAAGTATATTCTCAGGAAGGCAGACATTTGACTTTTGAGTAATTTATTTGCTAAAGTGGGTTTTAGAGTGTGATGATTGCTTTATCATTGTATCTAAAGTATGATGGCTTTTACGGTTGATCAACAAGTCAGCCATATGTTTAGACTGAATTTGGCATTTTTTTTCAACCATCATGTCCATCTCAAGCACCTAGGATAGGCAGATGTTGTTATCTGATGGTGTTAAAGATATAGTTACAGGATCTATGCTGTTCCAAAGAAAGCTGCCTTTTGCAATTGACTGACGGTGATTTTGTCAGTGCTGATGGTGTACAAGTGGTGCTCCAGATATTTTGGGATTGCCCCCAAGGCATCTATTGGTAAACATCTTTTCTTCCAGTAGTCCTACAGCTGCTGGCTGTGGTTGCTCAGTCAACAGTATTGAGTCCTGTAGCCTATTTGTCATCAGGTGTCCAGGAACTCAAACACCTAGTGTGATTCTTGTTGACCCAGGTGATTACTGATTCGATAGAGGCTTCTGTAAATTACATCTCACCACAATGTTATTATTTATGAGAGAGACACTCATATTAATTATGGCAACCCATTTCAACAGCCTCCAAGTGACCTACAACATTCAGATATACACTTCAAACAATAAAAATATGAAACAAAATGTGACAATCCAAACTAAAAACAACAGTGATAAAATACAATAGAGAACACACAAACACAATTAATAACAGGTCTGGGAACAGATCAAGGTCTTAAGAGTCTTCCAGAACTACAGGAAAGCAGGCACCATATGTATCTCTGAGGAGATGCTGTAGAGAGGAGTGGCAGTAACAAAAAAAAGCACACTTCCTTGGACCCACACGATGACATTGTTTAATTGATGGGGGCTATAGTGACCAATAGGGTTCTTTCTGAAAGCTTATGCATAGTTATTTAGTCTTCTTTGCTCTTGTCCACTCACAATTAATATTCATTGGTTGTAGTATAATCCTATCTATGTTAATAAGAAACAAACTCCCATGGAATTCCAAAAAAAGTATACACAGTGATACAAACTATTCTGAGAATGGGAAGAGAACCATAACCACACAGAAGACCGAATTTCAAGTTTTGACATTCCAGTTTTACATCTAGTTGCAACTTGTAGTGTAATGAAAACAGGTCACCCGATGAAGATGGCAATTTTTCTAGCATATCTTTCTCATGTTTTTAAATGTTTGTATACTTACTGATGAGAAAACAGAAATAAAAAAATAAAAACAACTCACAATTATCTAAACAAATGATGGTACCTTTTTCCTTCTACTTTACCAAAAGTAAGGTGAGATAGAAGAGGAAGAAAGAAAATAAACCTGGCCATGCTTTGCTTTGGCTTGTATTAGTAACAATAACATAATTTATAATAGCACTCAAACTATATCCATCTTCACAGATTGCTTGGGTAGAACTAAAGACTAGAGATAGCTTTTATCTCAGTGATAAATGGGAAAGAAGGATATCTTGGAGAATTAGGGTCAATTAGAACAGACAGGCCAACTCTAAATGTTTTCACATCTTGTAAATTCTTGAAGGCATCCCATTGGCCTGTGTGGAAAAAGGATTCAGCCATGGATGTTACTGGTTTACAGCTTCATTTTTTTATTATCATAAGCCATACCAGCAGAAGCTGCAGCAGATACACCTTGTGACTCAACATCTAAAGTATATCGGGCTGGGCAATGTTCTGATCTAGCAGAATTCTTCATATATTCTTACATCTTTGTCATCACTAAGCCATACATACGGACTGTCTTCCCTAAGGAACATCTGTCTAAATAGTAGATAGCTACTGATTTCAGTCTGAACTGTGAGAATGACACTGACCTATGTACAAGAAGCAGACATAAGATATAATCAGAAAATATACTCAGGAAGTGAAACTGCAATTTGGGTTAGACAAGCTGGATGTCCTCCATGATTCACTTAAAATAAAAGCCCTGGCAAAAATGATTTTTGCATCTGTCCTGCAAAAATCAAGTCCTTCTTGCAAAAGTTGAGCCTGACATGGAAAAATAAACAATGATGACATTTAGTTTTGCAATAGCGAAATATCTGACATTGCCAATTTCTGCTAAAGCCTGAGAGTTTATAGAAAGACAGTTAACACCGCTAAAATATCACTTCTGCTCCTCTTGGGATTTGTGCTCCATAACAGGTCAGTATTTGGGCCATTCTCTTAGAGTCAAGCATGAAATCTTTTTAAGTGAATCACTTCCCATTTCCTCTCTCACCACACAAGAGTTTCCTTCTTTCATTACCAAGAATGTCAGAATTTTGAGAATGCAGAAAACAACTGGAGCCACATGGTTCTCTAAAAATACCAGGCCTTTCTGTGCTGGCAGTGACCAAAGGATCAAATAAGTTGCTCCTTCTTTCTCATTGTCTCACACTGCCTATCTGTACAGGGCAGCAATCAATATTGTCAAATAACAGTTCAGTGTATGATTCAGTATTGTGCTAGTGTCATTAACAAGGAGAGAGAAAGTATTTTTTGAAGAGAGGAAGGTAAGAAGCTCCCTTATACCAAGTCAGTTTATTGGTCCATCTAGTTGTGTTGTTTACTTCGATTAGCAAGCAGTTCTCCAGGGTTTCAGACAACAATGTCTGCATTCAATTATGTCTGTTGAGATGTCTGCTGCAGTTATGGGATAAGATCATAAAATGGCTGCAACCTTGCTCCCTCTGTAGTAGAAAGCAAACTGTGAAAAGGCTTCTTGTAAGAGGTCAACATAATTCCCTTCCAGCCGGTGCTGAAAGCATAATAGGCTCATCTCTTTTCAGAAACGTTCACCATATGGAAACAGGCATGAGGAAGATGGAGAAGCTTAGTCCCAACTCCATGTGACTATGCATTGGGAATGGAGGTCTCAAAGATGGGATCTAGTAAGTATTTTTTTACATGCATTTTTATTGGGGTTTTTTTTAAACTAATCAAAACACAAGATACAAAACACACCCAAAAACGTGCATTTGCAGATACGTGGAAGCAGGCCTCCATTTGCGGATGTGTGATTCTGCAGAGTTCTTATTAAAAAGACTTTCTTTGAACATTATAAAAGAAAGACACATCCTGACTTTAATCCATGCTCTCTAGATAGCTTATTGGGAAGTGGATATGTGTCCCTTCTCATTTTATCCCTCAAACAGATCTACAGAATAAATTGGGCTGACAGAGTTACAGGCTCCAAATTATCCAGGAATAATGAGAGGAAAGAATATAGATATGATAAGAAGAAAGGGGGAGACTCAAGCTGAGGCTCCAGCCTCTTTAATAATGATAAAAGGTTTTCTGAGTTTGCCCAATTTCTTGCCCATGGATCATCCAGAAGCTAAAAATTGACCTTGGCCAGGAAATAATGATTAACCCTATTATCTGGTACCCATTTATCAACATTCAGATTCAGACCTGCAGCTTCCAGAGCCCAGAAGAGGAGGCAGTGTAAGAAACCACATTCTTATTCCGCACAAAAGATAAATTAATTTGTTAAGGACTTCCATTTCAGGATAAACTATGGCCTGAATAAACAATTTACTCTGCTGTTTTTGCAAGCCCTGCATGACAGTGTTTTGGCTGGCTGAACCTTGGGCAAAGAGTGCTTTCACAGACTCTCCTGAAGTCACTTTTAGGAGCCATGTTTTGCATAATTCAGAGCAGCTGAGATTATCCTCTCTTTTAATATGGCTCTGATTCATCATAAGGACATTGCATTTTGGAGGCACTAGCCCCCTTACATCATAAAAAGAATGACGATTGCCACTGAAAATGAAACTGCCAAGAGTACCACACTCTCTCCCAGTGGCCTTGTGCAACTGTCCCATGATCACTAACTGTCAGCATTTACCACCCTGTTCAGTGTGTATGCTAGAAGCCTCACATTGTGCACTCTCCAAGTGACTCATCTACATTTCAACAAACAACAAACAAGTAAAAGTGAAGCCAGTCCTATTATCTACCTATGAATTAAAACTATATGCCATGTGATGAGATCAGCACACTGAATGGTCTCACATGAGATGGAGTGGATTTATTGCTGAACATATAAATAAAATTAATGCAGCTGCCAGCCTGCCTTCTTCCACCATCTTTCTGCTGAATGTGTGATGCTGGCACTCCAGGCAGAAGGCTTGATGCAAGATATACTGATTTGCACAAACTTCTCCTTTTTTTCATTCTGAAAGCAAGATTTGCATTGTTTGGACTGTCTCACAAACAGAACTTTTAGCCATGGGGAGGGGATTGGACAGGAGAAACAGTGGCAAGGAGATGAACCTCACTAGAGTAGAAATTTTCCAAGCTTACCCACTTATTCAGGCATTTGGGAATGTTGTTTTGATATTGCTTTAGCAATCATTGAATAGATTTGGAGGGATAACTCATTGATATAGAGAAGTAGAAAGGCAAAACTTCAAATAAGAAGAACATATCAAGAAGAATCTCTACCCAACTGACACACAAGGACACACATTATCTTTTTGCTTCCTTCTCCTACTGGTTGGTTTCTTGGAGGGAGCAGATATAGAGCTCTGTGAAGAAGCTGCAGAGGTATAAAGTTTCAGATGTGATAGCAATAGGATAGCAAGGTGAAAGTACATGTCCTTCCAGTAAAAGATGGTAAAACTGGCTTATTGCCTCCCAAAAGGAAAGATAAAGGTAAAGTTTTCTTGAACGTATTTGTGTCATTCTCTTGCACAGCTGGTTAGTCATTGCTTATGGGTCTTGGTGGTCTCTCATCCAATACTAAGCAGATCTAAACCTGCTTAGCTTTTTAAGATCAGCCAATGTTAGCTATATACTGCCATCTAGCTGGACAAAGGCAAGAAAGAGGAAGAGAGAGAGAGAGAGAGAGAGAGAGAGAGAGAGAGAGAGAGAGAGAGAGATTGGGTTTCTATTTAAATTTAACTAACTGCAACCTTGGATTTTGGAGGTAGAAGCTCTGAGAATGAAGTCATCTGTGCTTCTGCAATGCAGGATAGGCTACAGGGGGCTTGAAAGCCACAAAATGCAGAAATATAAACATTAGCTGATCTGGATGAATGCATATTTTTATACAAATTTTTGGTGGTCAAGGATGTGAGGCATGGCAGATAGCCCTGGAAATAGAGCCTAAACAGGGTGTGCCAAAACAGACACTCCAGCTATTCAGAGAGCTCTAGAGGACAGCACTATGACAAAAATGATCTAACTTAACTCCTTTTTCAGCTGAGAGATACAAAGGCTGCCAACAAAAATGTTAGGATTTGACAATACTTGGCACAAAGAGCTGAAACATAAATCTGTACTTGTAAGTCGTAAGGCCTTCCAGAAGATGTGATAAATCCCTTCCAAAGCATGGAAAAGTATGCCTGGCCGATAGAAAATTACTTCTTCTGCCTGGACTTGCCAAAAGAAAGGAAGCATGAAAAAAAAATGCACAGGAGATTTTCCAGTGCCAGACACACCATTTCATTTAATAAGCACACCTCATAAAACATTGGAGAAAAAATTAATGATGGTAATTTACTGTATGCATATTATACATAGTGACTCGTTTTGAAAGCAGCAACATTAAAAAGACTGCCTGAGGGACTGAAAGGTTATGGAGACTGTGATAAAACATCCAAAGTAAAAAGACATTAATCAAATAAAATGGTAATAATATGTTACTGTTTTACACTCAGACTGGATTTTCATCTTTAAAGCTTTCTGTAACTGAAATTAATGCTCAGGTTTTATGGTTACCAGGTAGAGGAATTCTTCAGTCTCTCCACATTCCACATGCTGCTCATTAGGTGCCAGGCCAAGGCATTTGGGCTGTTTGGGTTAGACTAGCAATGGGGTGCCTTCCCAAAAGTCAAAGTGCATTGTAGCCATGTCCAAATAGGTTATTTTGATACCCAAGCCAGAAATAATTCATTTCTCCCCAGCTGAGGGAATGAAAACACAGGAATAATAAATGAAATAAACATTTTTCAGGACTCAGGATCTCTAGTTCATAGGGGACCAATTATCAAGGAATTTGACCTGCCTACTATAAAGCGATTCTTACTAACTGTGCCAATAGCAAGGCCAGCCCTGTTATAGACAATTGTTCCTAATGTTCAATTTGAGGAACATGAACATTAGCACTATCAGGTTCAGTTAATAAATTGGTTGGGCTAATTGATTTTCTTTTTCACTGAGTGAAATAGCTAGATGGCAGTTGCTAACTTAGAAAACGAGACCTCTCTTCTAAAATGATGAAGAGCATCCTAACAATGAACAGTTTTATTATGCTATAGGTTCTTATGGTGCTGCTATGGGAAGACATAAGCACAGATCATTAGATCAAATGGCAATGCAATTCAGAAATCACAGTTTCTGACAAATTAATCTTTAGAGCACCCTAAAAGACACATTCAAAGATGATGTCTTCAAAGAGATGTATGAATAAGCTAAAAGTAAAGTCCTGTATTCATTTCTCCTGGCCTTATTGCTTTGTGTAAATGCAAATATTACATACAGATTTATTGAGTGATGAATAAAATAAATTATTCATCTTTGAAATTCAAAAGTTTTTTCAAGCTTATAATGCAGTAGTCCCTGTGAGAAGCACACCAAAATGCCAATTCTTTTCTCTTCTTTCCCACTAGGATGATCACTGCAGAATAATGGAGGTCAGTGAACACCCTCAAGTGCCACCATAAATGCTTTGGACTGCAGGCAGGAGATTGGTGCTCTGTAGATGCTGCATTGCTCATACAAGGCATTTCCTTCACAGTTTGGTGGTCTTTCATTTAGAATAGCAATGTCAATAGTCAAAGAATAAGTGGTAAGATGTTTTCAATGCTTTGGGAAAGGGTGGGCATGTTAAGGCTGCCCCAGACCTTCTTTTGTGTGCATACATGACCCACAACAGCTCTCTCAAACCACAACAGCTCCCTCAGACCACACAGCCAGTTTTCCATTTTCTTGATGTGTGAAACATATGAAAACTGAAGAGTAAAAGTTTAACTGTCCTTTGAATGAGGTGACCACCACATCANCTCAAGACGTGGTTGTTCCAGCAAGCGGGACTGGCCTAGGGGATTTTATAGGGGTTTTAATTACTTTTAAATTTGACATTCTCAAATATTTCATTTTAATTAAATTTTAACTGGGTGTAATATGTTAGCTTTTTATCATTTGTCAGCCGCCCTGAGTCCGAAAGGAGAAGGGCGGGATATAAATACAATTAATAAATAATAAATAAATAAATAAATATACTGGTATATGAATGTGTAATGTATAATTCATCTGATTAAATTGATAAAAAACAAATTAAATAAGGCTAAAACATTTTGATCTGTTGATAGTCCCATGCTTTTTTTTCTGCACCACCTCTCCATCATTGTTTCACATCTACAAAATAAAATGAATTATAGCAGAGAGAAAAAATAGGCACAGTACAAGACATTCAGAATCTTGGTTTGATTTTGTGACTCTGAGGCGAAATCTATGGCTTCTACAATTACAGGAAAGTGCCCCAACATGGATGAGTAGATTAAGTATGTCATTTGAAACTGACCATATGTGTTATTATTTATGATTAGTCAAAATTTCACGTTTTGCTTACAAATCTCTCTTCTTTGCTTTGCCTTTTTCATGTCTCTTCTAATTTCCTGAGATTAAAAGGCAGCCTTTGCAGTTTATGGCTGTTTGTAATTAAATAATCCAACAGGCTACTTCTGGTGAACACAAAGGCTATACTGTCTGCAGATGCCCAGAGATTTCAGATTGCAGAGGGTGTGAATCCAGCTGAAATACTTTGTAGAGCCACATATCCTTACAGGTGTGTCTCTAACACAGCATTATGCCTTCTGTGTTGGTAGACATTACATATTTATACTTTATCAATCTCCATTGGGAAAGCAAGAACTTGAGCTTGCATGCTTCATACGTACCCAAAATTTCCTCTTTGTTGCTTCTTTGTTAATATTATGTAGTCAGATTGAGATCACTCTTCCAAAGATTTTGTTCTCAACTGTGCCAGTCACCCCATCAAAAAGGTGAAGAATAATAAATCAAAATTTAATATCAGTATATGGGAATATGGACTGGAATAGTTTGAAATCATTTGATATTTACTAGTTAAAAGTCCAAATGTTGATCCTACTCAAAGTTTGGGAGCCACAGCATGTAACAAATGTTGGTGCTCCAATACCATACCATAAAGGAAAATACATTTTCATTGGGTTTGGTGGGGAAGAAAGAATTAAGTGGGGACAATTTTGCTTTCAAATCTGAGGGACATTGCAGTCCTGCTCAGCCAGCCACAATATCTTTCTTGATGAATGGAGAGGCCTGGAAGAGAGGCTGATTTATTGTTCACTCTGCCTTTTTTTTAACCTCAGCTTTTATTCTTGAACAGGTAGATGCTGCTGCCTTGTGGGCTGCCTTGATACCTGATAGACTCATCAACAGTTTCATTTTGTGGAAATGGCCAGTGAGGTACCCTCTTGGACTTCTTTCCTTCCAGCCCATTTTATCACATCCAGGAAGGGGCATTTTCTCATTCCGCAAAAAAAACAACCAACCACCTTCCAGCCAATCGGTCTGAAATATTTTAAGGATATTGCTCACGATAGGAACCATTTCCACAGCAAAGTATAATCTGTCTCAAAACAAAGTTATGTGTGTTAAAAAAGGGGGGGTACATATTTCTCTCCCCTTCCCTGTGATCATAGATTTCTGTTTCAGTTTGGCAGCATTTAGTTTTCCTCTAAGTATACTTTCCTGGTGAAATATAAAAATCTATTTCAAGGGAGCATAGTTTGAAAATCTGTACATCAACTTCTATGCAATTTGGAATACTTCTTTCCTTTCAAAATGGTCTATATTCTTTTTCAGGATTTCTTTTTAGATTTGTCCTAGAAGCAAAAACAAAACAAACAATTGAAAAACTACAACCATTGACATGTTTATATCTCTACCTTGCTTAATGTTGGCACATTTTTTTTCTGACAGCATCCAGGGTATGAATGTGATTAGGCTGCTTCAGAGCATCCCAGGCCTCAGGAACTAGCAATAGAATTGGATTGGATTATCCCCTGGCACTTCTAATAGCTATACCAGGGGTACTGAACAAGAATGAAAATAAACAAGGGCAAATGCTTCTACTGTACATTCCCCAAGCTTTAGCTTTGCTGTAAAAATAACCTGACAATCGATAGAAGTCAGGAGAGGAGGGAAAACAGACTATACAGTTCTGAGTGAAAAATTACTCTTTTCTGGCTTAACTTGTGGAATGAAATACAGAAATCTGAACAGTAACTCTGCATTTTGCCCTGTAGGGGAAACGGTAAGTAAACATTTATGGATGGAAGACTATTATTTATCACGGGAAAATGGCACACGGGAGAAAGGTTAAAAACACACCACTCCCAATGCTGCCATTCCAATCAAATCCTCCCTCTCCGATCATGTCCCTCCAAACCTAATTAGATTGCAATTCCCATCAACCCTGATTATTTGCCATTGCTAATAGGCTGATTGGAAGGCCACATGTAGCCTATTCTAGATGTCAGATCCTAGACAAAAGCAAGTTTTCGTCAAAGATGGGACAGTAACTGCCTAGCTTTCCAGTTTGTCACTTGATACCGATGGTGACAGAGGCAAAAGTCAGACAAAACAAATCTCTCAGCCAGAACATTAGTTTTCTTTCAGAGACCAAGGTGTTTAGCAGTAGAATTCCTAAAGACTCTGCTATTACGATAATGTTGCTGAAGCCAACCCTCTAGTGGCCAGAGAATTAAATAAAGTTTACAGAATTTGGTGAATGCCAGCAGATCCTTGCGCGTGTTTATTTGTCTAGAATTTTTAAAAATCACGCATGAGTTGAAATTTGCTGCTGCCTAGATTAAGGTAATTGTGTGAGACAGCGGGTGTGTATGTGCACACAGAGAATGAGGTTGCCAGAATATTGTGCTATTGAGCTCTTTAGCCTCGAATGCAACATAAACAGAAGAGCTGGCCTGACATGCATCTTGATGACTTGAAGTGGTTTTGGAAATGAAGTCCACATATGTAATAGCTCTTCTCAGTTTTCGACGAGAAGATTTATTCAGAAATAAATTTAACTAAGGGTGGATGGGGAAGAGAGAAGCAGAAAGGGCATTTGGAAGCTGAATGAGTGCCAAGAGCTGAAGCTACCAGCTTCCATAGAGACAGCTGCAACATTTCAGGGTGTAAAGTCAGCAAATTTCCATAGTCCTTGCTGCCAGGGACCACAAAATGGTTTCAAACAACGGCTCACTTCATGATATTTTTGTGCACACTGTCTCCCCCTCCCTCCCCCCTCTCTCTGTGTCTCTCTTTCCCTCTTTCTCTTCCCCCTCCCCTCATTTTTTTTAACGGTCCTTCCACTGCTGAGTGGGCAGCGTGCATTAAGCTAGCAGATTAATGAAAATGTTTCACTGGCACAAGATTTTTTAGATGGCCTCAGCGCAAAATTGCTTGCAGATTGGAAAACAGCATGTTTCATTTCAAAGTCATTCTCTTCCCATACATTAGCACTTGTCAATGTGGCCATTAAGCACAGTCAGTGCAGAAATTTAATTACAAAACCATTTATTTTATTGAAAGAAAAATAAACTTAAGCTACCTCAAAATGCATTAGGTGGGTTCAAAACTTGTTCAGCTGATAACACCCAAGGGTAGAGAGGCTGCAGCAGAAATAATGTGCCTTTCATGTGTGGTAGGGACTCAATATTAGAAACAGCTGCCTGTAAGTCACTCTTTATTTAACTTCTATTATGAATTTAAGATCAACCAACTTAATAACTAAACTTTCTGGACCCGCAGTTAGAGATACAGCTGTGGTGTTCATTCTATCATTGTGTATATATGTGTGTTTTTATTTGGGATTAAACAAAATGAGTTTAGATTTTAAATGTAAGGAAAACAAATAGAGTTATCCAACCATTCTGGCTACTCTTAGCTCATGTTTAGTTTTTGTTTGAATAATGTGAGATCAGTTGGTGGTGTAAAAAGGAGTCACAAAAATGTGCTGGTCAATGAACAAGAAAAATGTCTCAGATGTGGTTATCTAGTAGATTACAAAGGCCTTATAGTCAATAGGGAACAGTGAACAAACACTGACAATATTACCAATTTCAATTGTAGAACATTCTGATATTATGCACCAAACTGCTTTAGTAGTAATGAACGACCAATAATGGATCCATTGGGTTGCTCGGCTTGAAGGAAAAGAGGTTGAAGAGGGGTGGTTTGGATGGATGGATAGTGTACAATTCAGTTCCCCCCCCCCACGTCTGAGCCACTACCCATATTTTCTCACAGGCATCTCTGAAAAAGAGGTAATGGAGGTGTCCAGTTGATTCAAAATATTTTTTGATAGTTCTGCTAATCTCATTTAAAGTTGTGGATAAGAACCAGTCAAGGGCATATGAAATGAGTCACTGCACTGAAAAGTTTGATTCTGAGGTACAATGCAAACATTTCAGATGGAGGCTAGGATACTGGAAATCTGGGTTGGGCCAAGATGCCACTGATTTGTTTTTCGTTTCCAATTGTCAATTGTCAGAGGTTGGTGGCTACATTCCTTCATGCTTCTAGATGCATGGGCCTCTAGTCAAATGTTTGTACAAACACCTCATTTTTACATGCACACATCTTTTGAAATATCATATTCCCCTCCTTCCTTTTTCTTGCTTCCACTTAAGCAGAGAATCCCTGGGAAAGAAGAGAATGTACAAAAATAATTGAGTGTGCAGCAACCTTGCTTGGAGATGGAGGATTTTCTTTTGTGTTTGTGGAGAGAGTTGCTGCCTCTGGCCATGTTTCCATCACTTAAAGCAGGGGTCCCCAGCCCCTGATCCATAGAACAGCATTGATCCGGCATGCCAGCAACTGGGTCGAACAAACAAGCAAAGCCCCATCCGCGGTATGCAGGCAACCTGCAAAACCATGTCCCCTTCGGTCTGCAGAAAAACCTTTGTCCATGGAAATGGTCCCTGGTGCCCAAATGATTGGGGGCCACTGACTTAAAGTACCTTTATAGAAAGCCTGTGCTCATTACTTTTATTTTGGCAAATCAAGGGTTGGATGACCTACCAGTTGGGGAATTCTGAGTGTTGAACTTAAAGCTGGCAAGGTTTGAGAAACACTGCTCTAGATGCTATAAATTGCTAGTGTGGAAAGGACCAAGATTGTGACTTGCCACTGCTATCAGTAGTGGAAAAGCAGCCATCTGCCTGACTGCCAGCCAGCTAAACATACTGCTCATCTGACCAAAAGGAAAAAAAAAGAGATGAGAATCCTGCAGTCTGTTTGCAGCAAACAGACAAAACAGGGATAAAAGGTTATCCATCTCATATCTCTACTGCTCTATTGTCTCTGCTCTCACTGACTTATGGGAAGTGAAGGGAAGAAAATATTACTTGGAATAATGAAGGAAAATGCCATGCTTCTTAACCCCTGGATTGACTTTGGAGCTTTTTCCACAAGCTGCCTTGAGTTTTTCCCTGGCTAACTAAGAAACATTCCATACCAATCCAGGGGAGTCTTGAAGATATCACCCATAGGCAATTAAAATTCTATTAAAAGCTAAGTGGAAGGTTGTTCTCATCCTCATTCTCTGTATTGCAAGATTTTTTTTTTTAGAGCACCATCCAATTCTTTTTTCTTTTTTTTTAATTTAGCCATACTGTCTGACTCAGCAGCCCATTGTCAACTGAATTTAAGCAGTGCATTGCTAAAATTGCATACTATGACACTGGGGTCAGTTTTGTCCTTTTGGTACTGTAAAAAGTAACTTCATGCACAGGGTTGAGATTTAGTCCATGCTTTGGCATCAGAGTTCCAGCTCTGCTTTTGTCCTGATTTATATGCTTAAATATTTAAGATTTCATTCTCTTCATTCTCTGGAGCAATGTTTCTCAGCCTTAGCAACTTTAAGATGTGTGGACTTCAACTCCCAGAATTTCCCAGCCAGCATTCAGCATTCCCAGCCAGCATCTATAACATGTTAGCTGGGAATTCTGGGAGTTGAAGTCCACACATCTTAAAGTTCCCAAGATTGAGAAACACTGCTCTGGAAGATATGCAATCGCCAGTTTTCTTCTTGAACTTCAAAGCAGATTTTAAAAATTATCCAGTCCCTTCCTACCATCCACCAATGTGACTTAAAATAAAGAATGAAAGGATTTAGACAGCCTTTGTGCTTTTATCCCAGTACATTTGGGCCATCCATGTCTCTATTGCTTCAGCTGTGACCTAAGCTTCCACACCAAATATGGTTGGTAGTCTGACACTCTTCCCCACTTTATGGGAGAATCAAGCAAGCCATCCATGATGATCCTTAGTAAGTAGGGATTCCAACCCAGATCCCAGTGGAAACATATTGGGAATGTCTTACTCTCATTAGATTTAGATTTCACAGTGACATAAATTCGAGCACCCAAGAAACTTTCATCTTCTTAAAAAAGCACACTAGGCAAGAAAGTATATCCCCCTCAACACACACACACACACACACACACACACATACACACACATCATTGTCATGGTGTTCAGTCTTTCTTTTATTTTCAATATGTGTACTGTGTGGCTTTTCACAGAGAAGATTTTTCTTCCATAATGCTTCCTCCTCTTTGAAGACTGATTCTTATGATCAAATTGTATTGTTTGATGACGTGGGCAGTTCAAGAACAGCTTTTGAAATGGAAAGCTATTCTCTATGAAGAAACTTTGTGAGCCTGCAGGGTCTGTTTTTACATAGTGAAGACACTATTAGGTATATGTAGTAAGTGCAACTCCAATCAAATTCATGTGCAACTCCAATCATTGTGCTTATGCATTTTTAGACATTATTAAGAATCCATAGAAGAATAAAAGCCAGTTCAGAATATTGTTTATCTAAATCAGAAGTTAAAACAAAAGTATTATTTTTTTATTTATGCATATATTGCTGCCAATAAATGCTTGGTGTACCTTTCATCCCCACCGCCACCTCCTGTTGTATTATATTGCAGATGGGTAGTCTATCTATATTGCAGACTGCCAACTTGCTTTGCCATGCAGGCTTGACCAGTGCCCTCCTTTTAAGTATGTCTGGAGCTGGTAATGCTGAAAGGCAGTTGGCATTGCTGGAACTTTTAGGATTCAGTCCTTACCATAGGAACTCAGAGGCTGTGTTATATACTGCTCACAAAAATAAAGGGAACACAAACCCCTTCAGTTCCATGGTAAAATATTCCCTTTATTTTTTTTTGAGCAGTATATATACATTGATACATTTTTATTTGGTTTTATAAAGAAACAAAACAAACTATAGATTTATGTAAAGTGTTAAATTGTTTGAGCTAGCTATTATATATATATATATATATATATATATATATATATATATATATATACACACACACACACATACATACACACACACATACACACACACACACATATATACATATATACACACACATATATGTGTGTGTGTGTGTGTGTGTACATACTCAAGGACATATCACTGATAGCACAGCTCACATCACAATTTTTCTTTATTTCAGGCAAGAAATGAAATCAAAATCCAATGGAACTAAAAAAGGAAATGGGGAAATGGGGTTAAAGCTTGTAAAAATGCATGTGGAGGATCAGAGCGAAGGCAAGCTAATGCATTGTTGATCAAAAGAGATTTTTGTGAGAGCAATACACTGCTGGTTGGGAGAATATCACATCTCACTTAATAAAACTGCATGCCAGCATAGACTCTTTTCCTTGCATCCAGACTCTACACTGGCAGTTTCAACTGTCTAAATTCAGGGTTTTTCAATGCATTTACCAATTACGATGAAATAGATTCTTCCAATAAAAGTTAAGTATTTTTACAGGCATATAACTTCATCAAAAGAGGTATGCATAACATGTAACTACACTCATATCAAGCAGGCTTAAATGATCCTATCTTTATAAATTCCACTGTAGGATCTCCCATCTAAATTTATTTGCAAGTTGTAAGATAATTAAAATTTGGGTTTCGCTTGTCTAAATCTTGTGCTGCATTTTTTAATCTGACATATCACATATGTCATAATACATAATTCATACTTTCAGATAAATGTATGTATTAAATGTATATATTTTTAAAAAAGATGCTTAAATATATATGTACGGATTTTCATGTATATTTTTCTACTGTAAAGACAATAATGATGAAAAAGACAGAATGGATCGATGAACGTATGAAAATTGCATATAGACAAGAAATAGGTGGGTTTCTTGTTTTCTTTCAAAATAAAAATATCTGTAATACAGTAGTATTTTTTATATGTTGGACTTTCCTTGGAGATGTATGGTATGTTAGGTTACGTTTGGGCTACCAGATCAGGGGTGTAAAATTCTGGACAAAAATTAAACATCAGGCAGGAAATGCAAAGAACTCTCGGGATTTTTTTCAACCCTGAACTGGTAACAAACACTGAACTGCAAGTGGTAACTGAAGAGCCATAAGATTTGCAATATATTGATTTACTGTTCATACCAAATATATAGAGAGTTGAATGCACTATATTATAATACAGATACACATACAGACAGATAATTATAATATTTATTTAAATTTACAGAAGTACATTTGCTTCTGCATATCATTTCTATTAACCAAAAATAGGGTTGCCAAGTGTCCACTATTTGAGTGGACAGTCCACTTTTTTCACATTATGTTCACTATTTTTTTCCACAAAATAGTGGACATTTTTTTTATTCAAAAGCTTTATGATGAAATGGTACGTAATCTAAAGCTGTACAGTCTACTTTTTTTACTACTTAACACCCCCCCCCCCGCTTGTCCGCTATTTTTGGGAAGCAGACCTGGCAACCCTAACCAAAAAGTAGGAAATAAAAAAAATGAATAATAAAAATGTTAGGAAAATGCCAAGCCAATCTGCTAGGATTATAAACAATGCAAAGTACTTAATCTTGTGACAGACACACTCTATGTGTCAGTTGATGATGGTGTGTTTAAATAATCTGAAAATGTATAAAATGTATAAAAATAATCTGAAATATTATTTAAAATGTCTGATGGATTAAATCAAGCCATATATAGCTTTTACATAATTCAGCAACATTTTACTTACTAAACATTTGGGTTACAAACAGTGGTGGGATTCAGCCAGTTCGCACCAGTTCGGCAGAACCGGTAGCTAATTTTTTGTTGCCCAGGCCCAGAATGGACTTCTGGAAGCGGCATCCACACAGAGAACTGGTTGTTCACATATTTGAATCCCACCACTGGTTACAAACTATCTAAGACTAAAACCATCTTGGCTTTTTAGTTAAGCTCCTGATATGAACTGGGCCCAGGCTTCCTCCAGCAGATCAATGGAAGGACCAAGACACAAGGTCACAAATTGGATACAAAAAATTCATGACTATGACTTCAGGGTTTTTCAAATCTTGAAAAATTAGGAGCAGAAGTGATGCTCCCTTTTTTACTATTTGAGGGAAAATAAAAAAAATTGAAAGAAACATCTTTATATTATATTGGAGATATTTACAGTGCTGATATTACCTTAATGGTTCAGAGTAAATATGCCTTTCGCTAGTTTTCTTAGTCAAAAAGCCAGTTGATTTGAATTCAGTACTATGCTTAGAAAATACTAGAGTATGACAGCTGTCCATCATCTTTTGCTTCTAAAGTTATTTTTTCAAGCAGAGCACTAATAGGCCACTGCAATCTGGCAACTGTCAGTTTCGTGAATGCTCCTATGGGTTTTCTTGCATAACTGAGTGAACATAGGTACACTGTTAGCTGACAAGGCACTGCAGTCTGACAGCTGTCACTCCACACTTTGAAAGGTCTTTGCAGTACTTATCAGAGTTTGAAGCAGGCAGCCCAGAAAATTCTTGAACTGATACCTGTAGTGAATAAATAGTAGCAGCATGTGTTCAACTCCTGCAGTGCAAAACAGCAAAGTCAAAGAATGTTGAATTCCATAAATGAAATGAAAGCTATTGACCCTGCAAGACCCAACTTAGGCAGTGCTAAAAACAGTTTTTTTTAATAATGAATTATTTTGGAGAAATAGGTGGAAGGGGCTAGACTAGAGAGAGGCTATTTAAACACAGATCTGTGAGACTTTACACAGCTGTTTTACTTTCCTTCTGTCTTCTTACCTGGGTTGCCATTGTCGCTAAAGTGATTAGCTATTTGTGCAAATATTATTATTAAAAAGAATTGCATTCTTCAATTAAAAATATGCAGGATCTTTTTGAACTTTCACCAGATACTTTGGTAGGACTTCTTACTGCAAAAAAAAGAGAAAAGAATTGGATAGCGTATTAACTTTTGTTCTTTCCCAGACACTGGTCCAAGATTTTTGAGGTTTGTCAAACTTTCTCACAGCTTTGTGAGCCAGCAGAGCTTTTTGCCTTTCATGTCCTACTTGCAGCCTCTAAAACTGCTTTCAGACACCTACCTGTTTCTCCAGTTACTCTTCTGCAATATCCTCTTCTTCTCTCTGTCTTCATAATGTTCGTGCTTCCCTGTCTTTCTTGTCCACTTCCCTCTGTTCTTGACATAGTTTTCTCCATGGGTTGTAGCATGATTTTGATAAAGAAGCTCAGGGTTGAAATGAGAGGTCCTTGGTGCTGTCTGAGTTTGGTTGTTTTCTTGCAGACGTTTTATTACTCAAACTAGGTTATGATTAGGTAATTAGTATGATTTTTGTATTATAGCCCTACCAACTACTTTCATTCTCACTGCTTCTCCAGCTAATTGGCCATAATAATCAGTCTATAAAATAATGTCAGTTAAAGTCAATGTTTATAATTAGAACACTGTGGAAAGGGAACAGAAATCATCATCATCATCATCATTTAAAAATTGACATATAGAAAAAAATAATTTTAATCAAATCATAGTAAGTAATCATAGTCTCTATGAATTTGAAGTAGCTGTCAAGTCTTCATGAACAATTTAGCTACATACAGCCAGGTTCCATCTAAAAAGTTATGCTAAATCTTGCAAAGTACCCTCCAGCCATTATTTCCTTTCAAAGAACCAATAAATAATGTATTCCAATTTATAACTTCAAGACTGTATTTAAAATCATTGGCTGGAGTCAGCAAGTTCTGTTAAATTTACATTCCCTTGACCATTGTGGCATCACAATTTCAACTAAGTCTTAAAAAAAAAGAAATCACCAATGTGTATTGTAGCATGAATACAATATATCTGGAAAATACTTTAGTAGGATATTGTAAACAAAACAAAAGAAAAAAGAAAAAGAAAAGATTGTACTGTGACAAAATAAGTCATAATATTCTCATAATGTGACAAGCAAATAAAAGATTTATCTATATTAATTTCATAGCCCTGTATTATTCCAAAATACACTTCTTGGTGGGTTGTAAAAGCAACTGTATTCTGCATTTAAAAGCATGTGCAGTCACTGACTTTTAAGCAGAACTTTACAAACTAGTACATAGTTTGGATTCATATATTTATATATTATCAAGTGACAGTGCTTCAGGGCAATGTAAGACAACAATTTCATTCCAAGCCTGTCTTCAAAAAGCATGCTTTTGAAATCTGTTTGGACATTAGTGGTTTTCAAAATTTTGATCTTCAGTAAACACTTGCATGACTGCTTGGCAAGCAAAGAATCTCTGATCATCTGCCATAGAATCCCAGTGCACTGCAGAGACTTCTGGGATAGTTCAGCCTACGCTCGGAACCCAAGATGATACAAAAGTGTATAATACAAATATCCAAAGGAACATTTGCCACCAACACCAAAAAGCACATTTTATTGATTATGCTTAGTCCATACTGGGCTTTTTCAAACCCCTACCTTATTTTCTTCTCTATTTTTTTTAGCATATTTAAACTTTGATGTTTCCTAGAGTTTTCTAATACCTTCATATATTGTATTATTACCCAGAAAATTAAATGTTTTATTAGTATAAGCAATTATTTTACTCATCCAATTTGGTACAAAACACATTTTGATGTGAAAATGTTGTCCTGGTACTCATCATCTGTTTGGTACTCAATGCACAAACTAGAACTTGTCGGTATTGACTGCCTTGTGACTCCCTACATTATTCCTTATCAGAAAAAATTGGTTGATACTCTTTGATACTCTTTTTTTCTTACTCATCATATCTCCTGGAACCAATTAACAATGTGTACCAAGGTGCCATTGTATCTGAAAAATATATTTAACAATACATTTAATGAGAATATTTACAAAAAATAATGGTTTAGAAAGCAATCCTATGGTGCCAGAGACAACATTCTTGAGGCCTAAAATAGCCCAAGATTTCCCCTTCAAAGCAAGAACAAGACAATAACTTGGGGGGAGGAGTCTGGGACCACTCACCATGGCTAATTCGCCACGGCAACTTGCCATGGCCAACTTGCCGTGGGACAATTCAACGCAGGGTATCTGAACGCGAGATAACTGTACTGTTATCCGCCACTGTTTCTTCAACATTATTTTAATTTTTGTCATTCACAATTCATTTTGTCCCTCTTTTAGCACCTTTTCTTTAATGATTCTATTCCACTATTTCTTTGATATTAGTGTAACTCTTGTATTTCTCAATTCACTTAGTGCCTTTTATAAGAGAGGTGAGCCGATTGTGGTGAGCCTGCCGTGGTGAGTTGTCCCATTCTGACTTGGCGGAGGGGGAGGGGGAAAGAGAGCAATCTAGCTCATATTCCCATTCAGCCTTTTTTGTAGGTTTATCAGGCTCTTTCTAAAGATGGGAAAATTGGAAAAGGCCAGAAAGATGCATGCAAGGAATGGAGCGGAAGGTTTCAGTAGATCTTAAATCCCAACCTTCCATCATGCTGTGGCATGTCTTGAGTAGTTTCTGGCACAATGCAAGCAATGGGAGGGGCAGTTTTGAGGCTCTTTGTCAAACATAAAGATAAATCTGGATTTGTTGTTATTTTATATTTTTATTGGATTTTGTCATAGTGTTTATGATTATCATTCTTATTTTTAGGTTTCCATTGCATTGACTTTTTTCACTTATGCAAATATAGACATACACACACATACATAGTATGCAAAATGTTTTAAATTCTAACAATTTTGAACTCCAAATGTGTAATTCCAACTATCAGTTATGTTCTAATACTGTTCTAACCATTCCTGAAATGCTCTAAGTTTCCTAACCACTAAGTTAGGAAAATTGTTTCAAGCTCAAAATGTTTTGATTTGGGAACATTTTTGCACATCCCTCAGACACAACCCAATGCCTGGTGCAATGCTGCACAGCATTGGACCAGAACCATAGACCCAATCTCTACCATGGAAACACATTGCATCAATGATTGGGTCAATCATTCTCTTGAAGCCCAACCTAATTATAGGATTTATGGCAATAAATCACTCTGAATTCCTGGAGCAAAGGTACATTATAAATAAATCAGATAGATAATAGGCGATAGATAGATAGATAGATAGATAGATAGATAGATAGATAGATAGATAGATAGATAGATAGATAGATAGATAAAAATAGAAAGAAAGATAGATGATAGAGATGATAAGCTATATTTTATCTATGCCTCATTCTTCCTGTAACAGCTGGATCACTAAGCTTTATAATAAAATGTTTACTATTGCAAGTGTATCTATATGTTCTGCTTTCCTTGAATTTTTTCTTTCAAATGTGGAGAAACAGATTCCCAAGGACTTCACATAAAAGTCACAGTGGGAAACCAACAATCCACAAACAGATCATTGGCAGGAAGAAATTCATATTACTTCTCTTGGTATTCCTGCTCAAGTTGTGATAAGATTTAAGATGGATTGCTTTATCTGTTTGTCTTTATTTGGATTCCTCTCCCTCCTCTATTTTACCTCTGTTGTCTGAAGGCCATAATAAAATTAAAACTGAACTGAATTCCTCCTCAAGAGCTGTTTGGAACAGAGGTGTGTCTGTGTGTCTGCATATGAAAGACACCCATATATGGATTTGGGCATCACCTCAGAGTTGAAGCAAACTATAGATTATCATGATCTGGCTTTTAAAGAAGTACTTTGATAGTAAATTTTGAGAGCTGTTGCTCCAACTCATATTCAGGGCACCAGCTTAAGGAAAACTGACATAAAATTTGTGGATTAAAATCCCTTTCATCATACAAACAGTTCCATGTGGCAATGGAGGGGTAAAATGTATCCAACTTGATCCCATTTTCTTTTCATTTTCATTTGTGGAATCAAGTTGGTTAAAACAATGGTTAAAAGACCATATATTCAAAATGAGAAGTGAACTAACATTGATGTCCACCTGAGAAAAAAGGAAACAGAAACACTCTATCATTTTCTCATCACCAAATATAAATCCTGCCTTTCATAAGCAGAAGGCTGAATAAAGTCAGCTTTGTGTAAGAATTTTCCTTTTTGCCAGGAAGGCATTGTTATCAAATTATAAAATATGCTGAAGTTAAAATGAGAAGTGATTATTCTCTGTATTGGAAATAACTGTTTATTTTTCCTGAACAGCTGTCTGGAAAACTGACACTGCTTCTTTTTTCTCTGTGTAGCTGTCTATATATGTTAGTCCCCTCTGTTAAATTGCTATAATATCAAATAAATGTGCTGATAAAGGACAACTTTTTGCAGTAATGAATAGAGTTATTCACAATATAATTGACAAATGAATCCTTTTTCTACTTCTTTCCTAGAATATGCACCTTGGATTAGACAAATGTTCTAAACTAGGTAATAAATTGTTATTCTCTCCAAGGAGTTCCCCGATCAGTCTTGGTAATTTGCTAGTTATAGTGTATGAAATGTGATATTATTACTCATGTTACACTAGAGGATTACAAGGCCTACTAAATAAAGTGGTGGTCTTTTCTTGGGGTGGGGCACCATTTCCTTTCAGACTTAAGTGTAGACAAGTGAAATAAAATTGTTGACCTCAGTCTTAGTATTAGTTTGGATGAAATATTGCTTTAATACAGCCCTGAGCCCTATCCAGGAAAGAAGAGTTACTAACTGAGAACATTGTCCTGATTCCTTCTTTTCATACTACTTTATGAAGCAGAGATAAGAAATCTGCACTCTTCCAAATATTTATTTATTAATTACATCAGTTTATATACTACACAATCAGCTTGACTCAAGGTGACATGTGGGCATCAAATGTTGCCCAGGTGATACAGACCTCTCAATAGTTCCAGCCAATGTGGCCAACGAAGAGATAGATGATCTCCCTAAGATTGTAGGAAATCATCAACAATGCCTTCTTGGAAAGCATTCTAGAAGATGGAGGCCCAGGGTAGAAAAAAAGACAGTTAATCTCCAATAGAATTACCTTTGATTTATGGATGCAAAGACAATTTGTTGTTTTTAAAGACAGAGAAGGCTGTTGAAAGGAAGGAATTTCTGCTTCACTGAAAGTGAGGATTTAAGAAAAAAATAGTCCACATGTGTAGATCACTTTTATCCCTGGAATTGGCACCAACTGTTCACTTTCTATATAGTAAAGGTGAAGATAGATGCCACTCTCCTGCCTCACTGCAAGCTCTCAGCCTCTACACCAGGGCTGTCCAACCTTGAGAACTTTAAGATTTGTGGACTTCAACTCCCAGAATTCCTCAGCCAGCATGGAGTTGAAGTCCACAGGTCTTAAAGTTGCAAGGTTGGACCCCCTTGCTCTACACCATTGATGTACAGCTTCTGTTGCCTTAAGGGTCCAACCAGGCTTCACAGGGCAAAAGCAGCATAATATGGTCAAAGTTCAAATCTTTTGAACTCCATTTATATGAGTGGAATGATTAAATACATGCTCCAATCTGCCACTGAAAAACTGGGACTTTGAGAAATGTTTAATTTTGGTTAAGATATCTCTAAGTTAAGTTAACTATTGGAATAAAAGAAAAAAGTTGATTTCTATAACGTTTGCATGTGAGCTTGAATACTGGATGCATTTGTGCTGTGTAGTATAGACTTTTATTTATAACATGGTGTTCTGTGTTAACAATCAGCCTTTGGAAGCACTGTGCACTGTGGGTATCAACTGAAAACTCTGGGAAAGTGTAACCCTACTTTTAGCCCTGGCCACAATCTGAATGCATTTTACACTCTCTCTGACCATTCTTTGAATAGTAAAGGAGATGGTTGTGTAAACAAGCACTCAAAATGTCTCTGTGACAAAGATGCATGAAAGAAATGGAAGTGAGACAGAGGGGAAGTGATTTTCATAAGCAGCAAAGGAGTTCAAAATCCAAGAAGCCAATTAAGCAGCAACATCCTGAATAGGTTTGGACCTGAGTAATGATGGCAGTTGGTGACATCTGTTGACTGACCAAATCAACTAATCCCATTTTCAAAGAAAGCAAAGTGCCTTGACTAATTATTCTAAGGCATGCACAAGCACAAGATGATAAATATATGCTTTGATTTGAAAATCTGATTCTAAATGGGAGTCCCACACTGATCATTAAATGTCAAAAATAACATATCTTTCCTCAGGTTTGTAGGTTGGGAATAATAATAACAGAAGCCATCTGTAACAATGTCAGAAACTTTGGGGTTTTTTTGCATACTAGTCCTGTCTGGTGGCTTGCTGAAAAACTCCCTTTGTGCTCTGAGTCACCAACCAGCTACTTGGCTGAGATGTGCTCTGATATTTAGCTGTTCCAAAATTACTCTGTCTGAGGGGTAGGCTTTTTGTGGTTTTAGACAGTTTGTTTACTCTAGTAAATTATGAGAACCCAAGCAGAAATTTCTGACTATGCCTTTCTTATGTAGAACTGTTTCAGCAACAAATTTAAGTGCCGCTGAAAATAAAAGTATGGTATGTCACTACTCATTACAATGATTCCTGTAAGCTTAGAGGCAGCAAGAAAAACAAATAGCCCAAGAATAAACTGCCCAAACCATGTACACTTTCTACACGGTCTTCTTTGAAAGTCTTGCAGGTTTCTTCTCATTTCTCCTAGAATCACCAATTTGCCTTCAGTGCTGTCTAAAAAAGAAGCTGGCAACATCTTGAGTTATGGTCTTCGTCGAGTCAGAGGTTCTGTGAGCAGCAGATGCCCACAAACTAGCTTGCTTGAAATGTTTGGGTTAAGCTTTCACTGGTTCTCATCTCTGTTGGTTTTTTCCCCAGGGTGTCATATGTGATTTTTACAACAATGCTGTGAAGTACTTAGGTAATGGTTGTGATTACATAACATGTTAAGTGTGACTTAATGAGGGCAAGGCAGTCACCCAGAAAACACATCTTTGATAACACAGGAAACTAATATTGGCTGCAGTTACTGTAAGTGACAGAATGACAGAATATACTATAGAAATGTAATATTCTATAATTTTGCTTTAGAGATAGTACCCCATGTTGTCTGGAGGAAGATTAGTAGTTGCTTAGCCATAACCTAACCATTAGTTAAGTTTTCAATTATATGAAAAATTATATCTAATCAAGAAGTAACCATGGTAACCAGCTTCTCATCTAACCACAACATTGTAATATTTCTAGGTTTATATGCTAAATCAAGCCAGATAAAAGTCCACATTTTATGCAAAAATTATTAGTTGCTTGACTCAAGGTTACCCAATGAGCTTCAGGGCTAAAGAGAATTCAAATCTGAATTTCCCAGCCTATAATATAATTTAGTCTCTAAACTAAATTGTATGGGATCATTTTCTGGATATGGCCTGTACTGATGGAAAATGTCACTTTGTACTTTCAATACCAGCTTGAAATCCAAAGATAATTAACCGTAGCATCAAATTATATCAGACTGCCAGGGAAAATTGTTATACAGGGCTTCTAACAGAAATGGTAGTTCTATCTCATTTTCCTTCTCTTTTCCATATCATACCAAATGCCTTATGTTTGTAGCCCATAATGTTACATTCATGTTGCTTCACAAGTGGACAGAACTGGAGCTAGAACATAACTCATATACAGTCTTTGAGATGGGATTGTCATTAAATATGTCATTTCATTAGATTGAATTTCCTTTCTAGTCAAAAGTGTGTTCAAGGCAGCTAACAAAATTAGGAGTCACCCAGAATCATTTGCTGAGCTGGGCAGCTATCAAAATAGCAATAGCAATAGCACTTAGATTTATATACCGCTTCACAGTGCTTTACAGCCCTTTCTAAGTGGTTTTACAGAGTCAGCATATTGCTCCTAGCAATCTGGGTTCTCATTTTATCAATCCTGTAAGAATCGAAGGCTGAGTCAACCTTGAGCCTAGTTGAAACTTGAACTGCTTAACTGCTGGCAGCTGGCAGTCAGTAGAATTAGCCTGCAATACTGCATTCTAACCACTGTGCCACCAAATCAAATTCAATCAAGTTAAATCAAATCAAATCAATAAATAAAATTAGCAATGAGGAGAAAAACAAAAGCCAAAAATAAAACAAACATACTACCTTTTCTAGTTTCTGCTTCTATCTTGATCATTAAATTAGAACTGTCAAAATTTCTGAAAAGGGATTTTTACCACTCAGGTTTTGAAATTTCTTTTCTTAATCCAGAAAAATTTTCTGAACATTCTGTACATGTGCCCTGAAGGATGTGTATTGTAAAAGGCACATAATGCAGGTCAAACTGCCAACAAAGGTTTTGTTACTGCCATTTGGAGGAAAGGCAAAACGAAAACAAAACAGCTCTTTGGGGGGAAATATAATTTGTGTAACTGCTCACAGTTACTTCCACCCTCTGACAAAATATTGATCTTTTTTTTTTCTTATTGCAAAAATTGGTCAAAATGTTTCTCCTTCCTGTCATTTCTTTGCCTGTCCATATAATAAAAAAAATTAAGACTACAGCTTAATTCACAACTACAGCTTTTAGGCAAGTACTTCACAACTACAGCTTTTAGGCAAATTCCCATTAGAAGGATTTCATTTTTTAGAGAATTGCTTGTTGCTATATTTGAATTTTTAGAGAGGAAACCCTGGAGAGACAGCCAATAAGAAATGATGGGCTACTTCAGACTTTCATAATCTAACACACTCTAACTAGCATGAATTCTGAGAATTGCATCCCTCTATGGCTGGTGGGCAGCTAGTTAGAGAAGGCTAGTATATTCATAAATTATTGGAATACAGCACTAATGTGAGATTATCAACCATTACTAAGACATCACAGGGTTTCTCTTGCCTAAAGATTTGTTACTTTATTAGTTGTGCTTTAAGTATAGTAAGTTAAACAGTTCAGACAATGAGAAGGACATATTGTTGACAAGAGGCTTCTGAAAATCAACCAAATGCATGAAATGGCATAAAAGCACCAATGAACACAGGTGGTTTTTTTTTTGGAACACCCATGAAAATGCATAATTTTGGCGATAAAGCAAAGAAATATTGGAGTAGGATTCACATCTTAATACAGAAGATTCTCAAAGTGAATATAAAGATAAAACCAGGAACTTTTCTTCTGGGTTTAATGAGAAAAGACTTGGAATTATTACTTTTTTGGGAACTTTGATATTATATATGTTGACGGCAGCAACATAAAAATGGAAGGACACTTCGATTCCTACAATGGATGAATGGTTGCAAAAGTTGATGGAGCTAGCACAGATGGCCAGACTGACTGTTTTGATCAAAGAAAAAAATACAATTACTTCTGTTTCTACTTGGAAAACGCTTCTGGACTTTGTGCTTGAGGTGGGAAAAAATTGAAACTTTGATTTTGGGTTTTACCGATGAATACGTTTGTTGTTAAAGAAATAGCTAGTTTATATTATTATGTAAAAATAAAAAGTTGAGATTTGATGTTATTATTTTATTCTACTGCACCAAAGAGAGTCCGAAGTCAACACCTTTTCTTTCTTTTTTCCTTTTGTCCAACACTTTTCCCTGACCTTTCCCTCTCTTATTTTCCTACTATTTTCTTTTGTATTTTTGTATTATATATTATAAACTAATAAATAAAGAAAAAAATTCACCTAAAAAAACTAAAATGAAGAAAATGTACAATTTTGTAGCAAAATGTATTATTTCAAAAATAAGATGAACAATCAGAACAATAAATGATCAGATGCATATTAAAATATTTGGGGCTGAGATGGCCCAAGATTTTATTGCTTTTATTGCTTTTATTAATAATGAATGTTGTCCTTCATCATTATGAGTCTTGAACAATTATTGTCCAAAACAATCAGCTGGTTGGTCCTTGTAGTTCAGTATTGTACACCCTAATTGTACATCCAAATAGGTTGTAAGAATTGACAATGATCCAAAAATCATTGTTCTGCCACCAGACTACTGTGAATTGTGTTGCAGAGTGCCCTTGGGAGGGACTCCCATCCATTGAAAAGGACACTTTTTCCATTCAGGAACATACCAAAACACTCAGAACTGAACCCTATTACTACTACCATATAAGCACCTTATCCTACTGATGTTTATGGTCATGGGAAACCTTTTTTGGAATGGTTCTTGTTCTGCTTCCCTAAATAATACAGGCTTGAAATAGTCTTCATGAAACTTTCACCCTAGAGAAAGCTATAAGAGATTAGACATACTTCACCAATACTAATACCTTCCTGTCATTCCTAATAATTTCATCTGTATTGAATTAGGCTACTGAGTTTCCTACGATTTCCTTCTTTATTTTCTACTGTCTCCTATTCTCTGCCTTAAACTTTTTCTGGCCTGTCTTCCTATGCTCCTCATCTGCTGTAGCTCTTGCTGTTGTTATTTTAAGAGCTGGCTTGCGATCCTGCGGTCTATCCCTGGTGGCATCTCAATTTTCAGCAGCCCGCATCAATACCTGCCATGATTAGAACTTTAGGCATACCAGGCTAGTGCCATAGTAGTTAATCTGTACTACATATTCCCACAAGATTCCCAGGAAGGTTCCCAGATGAAGAATTGAACCTCACATCCATTATCTAATAAGGTTGAACACATCTTTTCATACTTCCTTTCCCTCCCTTTTGTTAGAACATCTAAAAGTAGGATAGACAGCTGACATAAATCATCAGACATCTTTCTTGCCCCTTCAAGGCACTACATAATTTATCGGGATGCTTGTAAAAGGTGAGCACTCCTGGAATATTGGCATCTAATTCAATGGGTCCCAGGATTAGAATTATGTATAAATTTGGAAGAACTGTCCTAGAAACTATAAACACTGTAATTTGTGGCTAGAATCTCATAAAAATTAGCACTGGCAACAGATATGTTTGGATAATATTCTGAAATGTAGAGACAGTCCTCGATTTTACAACAGTTCATCTACTGATCATTTGAAGTTACAGCAAGAGTGAAAACAACTGTGGCAGGAAGGATCACAAAATGGGGCACCATTCACTTATCAACTGTCTCATTTAGCAACAGAAATTTTGGGCTCAATTTTGGTTGTATGTCGAGAACTACCTGTACATAATCACAATAGGAGAATCAGGATTCAAAAGATCCGAAAACTAAGTCCTATGAGGAATAGTTGAAAGAGAACATTAAAGAGAGACCTTATGGCACTCTTTAAATATCTGAATGACTTTTGTGCAGAATATAAAGCAGTTATTTGTTAATATAGACAGTAACACTAGAACCAACAGAGAAATTAAAGAGAACCAGTTTTTGCCCAAGATGAATCTCAGTGTCTAACTCATATCCATAGATACTTGGGGAGAGGAAAGCAAAAATGCCTGCTAATAGAGATTAAGAAGATATAATAAATTTACAACATTATTGAAAATAAAGAGGAAGCAGGCTGCATTTCCTACACGAAGGACTCTTGGCAAGTGATGGGCTGCACCTAACGAAAACAGGGAAAAATGTATTTGGAAAAAGACTGGCCCAACTCATCAGGAGGTCTTTAAACTAAAATTGAGGGGGAAAGGTGACCAATTTTTAGAATCTCCAGAACCCAAAACCAATCATAAATCCCAAGAAAACAAATCAAACAATGAGGTAGGCAGTGATGAAAAAAAGAAAAAATCAAACAACAATCAGGAGATGCAGGAAAAATACCCACAGACAGGGTATAAAAGTCTTAAATGCTTATATACAAATGCTCAAAGCTTGGGGAACAAACAGGGTGAACTAGAAGCAATAGTACACAAGGGAGGGTATGACATAGTGGCATAACAGAAACCTGGTGGGACGAAACCCATGAATGGAATGGACTGATGGATGGATACAAATTGTTCAAAAGAAACAGATCTAGAAAAAGAGGAGGGGGAGTTTCACTATATGTAAAAGAACAGTACACATCTACAGAAATGCACATGATCAAAGATAAAATCTCTCCAGAATGTATATGGGTCAATATAAAAGAGAAAAAAAAGTGACATTATCATAGGTGTATATTACAGGCCACCCAACCAATCAGAAGAAATAGATGAACTCTTTGTCAACCAGTTAACAAATGTATGTAGGAAGCATACCACAGTAGTAATGGGAGACTTCAACTATCCAGATATCAACTGGGAGACAAACTGCAGTGAGCCGGAGATCAGATTCCTAACTGACCTAGTGAAGGAGGTGGAGGAGGGTGGAGAAGGGAACTAGACATAAAGCTATACTGGACTTAATTCTTACTAATAGAGAAGAAGTGATAGAGGGAGTTGAAGTTGTCGGAACCTTGGGTGAAAGTAACCATGTCATACTGGAATTTAATATAATGCAAACACTAGCAATAGTAAACAGTCCAACCAATGTCTTAAACTTCAAAAGAGCCAATTTTAATAAACTCAGAGAGAACCTAGGAAAGATTCCATGGATGAAAATCCTAAAGGGAAAAACAACCCAAGAAGCATGGGAAACTCTGAAAAATGTGATCATAAAAGCCCAAATCAGCACAATACCACTGAAAAAGAAAAACAAGAAATTCAAGAAGAAACCAGCATGGCTGCATAAAGATCTCTCTGAAAAACTGAAAGACAAAAAGGACAAATACAAAAAATTGAAAGAGGGGGACATAACTAGGGCCGATTATCAGCAGACAGTCAGAACATGCAAAGATGAAGTCAGGAAAGCAAAGGCTCAGAACGAACAAAGACTTGCATCAGAAATCAAGGCTAATAAAAAAAGTTTCTTCCAACATATTAACAACAAGAAAAATGTCAAGGAAACTGTAGGTCTACTAAAGAGAGAGGATGGCAAGGAAATAACAGACAACAGGGAAAAAGCAGAACTGCTTAACTCATTCTTTGCATCAGTCTTCACACAAAAAGAAACTACAGCCCAACATACCAAAAAACCCACTGCAAAAGACAAACTAGAAACAAAAATTAAAATAAGCAGGAAAATGGTAAGACAACACCTATCCAACCTTGATGAATATAAATCACTGGGACCCGACAGACTACTTCCTAGAGTTCTGAAGGAGCTGGCAGATGTTATTTCAGAACCATTGCACCACATCTTTCAAAAATCCTGGAGCACAAGGGCTGATGTGGTTCCCATCTTCAAGAAAGGGGAAAAAACAGACCCAGGAAACTACAGACCAATCAGTTTAACATCAATACCTGGGAAGATCCTAGAAAAGATAACCAAAAAAACAGATCTGCGAACAACTAGAAGCAAACAAAGTTATAACTAGTAGCCAGCATGGGTTTGTTAAAAACAGATATGCCAAACCAATCTTATTCCATTCTTTGATAAAGTGACTAAACTAGTAGACTAGCAAAATGCTGTGGATATAGTATACTTAGATTTTAGTAAAGCATTTGATAAAGTAGACCACAACCTACTCCTTGGTAAGCTAGAAAAAGGTGGAATAGACAACATCACCACCAGATGGATCTGTAGCTGGCTGGCAAACCATACTCAATGAGTAGTCTGCAGTGGCACTATATACAAATGGAGAGAAGTAAGCAGTGGGGTACCACAAGATTCCATCTTAGGCCCAGTACTCTTCAATATCTTCATCAATGATTTAGATGAGGGAATTGAAGGGGAACTCATCAAATTTTCAGATGACACTAAAATGGCAGGAGTATCCAACACCCCAGAAGACAAACTCAGGATCCAAAAAGATCTTGACAAACTTGAACAATGGGCCCTATCCAACAAAATGAATTTCAATGTGGAGAAAAGCAAAGTTTTACATTTAGGCAGGAAAAATCAAAGACACAAGTACAGATTGGGTGAGATCTGGCTTAAAAACAGCAACTATGAGAGGGACCTTGGAGTCCTAGTGGATGATCACTTGACTATGAACCAGCAGTGTGCAGCAGCACCCAAAAAAGCTAATACAATCCTGGGTTGTATAAACAGGCATAGAATCAAGATCATGCGAGGTATTATTACCACTCTATAAAACCCTAGTAAGACCACACCTGGAACACTGCAGCCAATTTTGGTTACCATATCACAACTAAGATGATCAAAGGCCTGGAGACTAAAACATATGAAGTACGGCTGCAGGACTTGGGTTTGGCTAGGCTAAAGAAAAGAAGAAATAGGGGAGACATGATAGCATGATAGCAGTGTTCCAGTATTTGAGGGGCTGTCACAAAGAAGATGGGTCACGTTCTTCTCCAAAGCACCAGAGGGCAGGACAAGAAACAATGGATGGAAACTGATCAAGAAGAGAAGCAACCTGGAATTAACAAGAAATTTCCTGACAATGAGGACAATTAACCAGTGGAACAGCTTGCCTCCAGAAATTGTGGGTGCTACATCACTGGAGATTTTAAAGATGAGGCTAGACAGTCACTTGTCTAAAATGGCATAGGTTCTCCTGCTTGAGCAGGGGACTGGACTAGAAGACCTCCAAGGTCTTTTCCGGCTCTCTATTCTATTCTATTCTATTCTATTCTATTCTATTCTATTCTATTCTATTCTACTCTACTCTACTCTACTCTACTCTACTCTACTCTACTCTACTCTACTCTGTTCTGTTCTGTTCTGTTCTGTTCTGTTCTGTTCTAAAAAAGGAAATCAATATTGCTGAGGTGCGGACAGAACTAGAAAAAATAGTTTGAAAAAAAGTAAGTTGTACATACATATATAGAGGATCTGAGATATTGTCAGACTGAGCTCATAAAAATGTTCTTGATAGCACTTTCTGTGCTACTTATTATTATTTTTTATTCAAAGACTGAGAACATAAGGACAAGTGCAGATTTATAATTTTTATTCTTCACTTTCTAAACAAAAAGCTCCATTCACAAATACATTTCTACAAACATGCCTATCTATCAAAATCAAGGTCTAGCAGGCCAGGGTACTCTTACAATCAAGAGAAATGAGATAGAACATTTATTTAACATTTAATCTCATTCTTGGTTTCAAAGGACTATAGTTTCCATACAATTTTATAATTACTACAAGGCTTCCACAATAGCACTTTTCTCATGCTTCCTTTTATTTTTTCTATCTTTTCCAATTCACCTGGAAAATGTGTTATTTTTGTAAACCATCTTCTGTTGTGAGAACCATTATCTACCAGAAAGAACCCAAATCAGGATTTGGTTCCTCCACTCCAATTGAATCTCCAACAGGCATGCCCCTGGTTTTCAAGAGCTCTCTTGATCCTTGTCTCCCACTAAAAGGAACAATTATACATATTCTGCTAAATCTTCCCTGAATAACAATGCAAAGAGATGGTCTTTTATCCCTGCAAGCTCTCCATTATTTTTTCCATTGAAAAGGAAGTTTAACTAGGTTGGTTTCTCCTTGGCCTTTGGCAAACACTTTTCACTAGCATAGATCCCTTACAAGTGAGGTATGCACTGTGGAGATCATAGTTTAAGTACTTGTTCATTACTGGATGTTCATCCACTACCATATTCACTTGTTTCATGGAGTAGCATCTATTCTATGCTGTATTTAGAAAAGGCTTTACTAGAACATTTCTCTGGCTTGTGCTTTTAGACTCACCCTGGCTTACTACTTGGGCTTTTACTTTAGAACAGTTCCTCTTGAGATGTAACGCTTCTCCACACTGAAAACATAGGCTTGTCTGTTAATAAGCTTGTCCTTGTGGGGTGGATCATACTTGACATGATCTATCTGATGTGTGAAATGATGCAGTTGGACACCTGGGATGAACCTGATTGGTTGGATTTTTCCTTGCTTCTCTCTTTTGGTGATTAGGAGATCTGGAATATGCTAGCCTCTATAATTTCTTTCACTGTTTCTATTGTCTCGGGGCTCATTAGATAGAATTGATCATTGGTCTGATAATTGGGTCATGGACTATTCAAGTCATACCAGCTATCTGATTTTCTCAGTTGTTTTGGTGAGCACAGATTTGCACATAGTCTTTTCATTTTATGGATGAAGGTGTCATGGCCCCATCAGAGCCTGGTTTGGAGAAGAAGGAGTAGTTGGAACTGGGACTGTGCAACAGGGATGGCAGTCTTGGTAGTTCTTATTGTCATCATCCATTTTCTAGGGAAAAACTCACTTCATGTTAATGAACTTGTTAAGGAAACAAATACAGAAAAATATATTGGGTTTCAACACACACTGACAAAATAAAAATTAATCGTAGGACAATAGTCCTAGTTAAAGATTCTAAGCTATCATTTTAGAGATGGTCATTTTCCTGAAACAGGTTTTTCTTTGCTTCTAGTCTTCTTTTCCAAATCTCTGAATTCTTATCCACTGCAATCTTTGGAAATGCTTTTGTCAACAAAATTTCCCATTGAGAAAGGCTGAGTTAGGTTTAAAAAAAATTAGTTTGGTGACCTGAAATGAGAACAGTCACCAGCAACACAATCTGTCGTTATCCCTACAATGGGATTTGCTCTCTGATTATGCAACTAATCCTTCTTCACTTTTCCTAAACAGAAAAGTGAGCAAATGTTGGCAAACAAGTTCATATACTCCTGTTGGCACAATAACAAGTATCCCTCTTTGAAAGATAGGTCAAAATAAAATATGACCAGAAAGCTAAAATGACAACAATAATGGGACTGAGACATAATTCATCATAACATAATTTGAATTATTTGCTAGAGTCAAAGCAGTTCTATTATCTTTGTGTTTTTTTGAGTAGGAGCATGGGAGCTTCGTGTCAGTGTTGACTCTTGGCAACTGCCTGGACTAGTCCCTGCGGTTTTGTTGGCAAGATTTTGGAGAAGTGGTTTACCCAATGGTAAAATGCCTGGACTAGTCCCTGCTTCCTAGGGCTGAGAGATTTTGACTGGCCTGAGATCAGCCAGGTGGCTTCATTCCTAAGTACTCGGTCTCAGAGTTTTTAGCCTGGTGTCTTAACCATGACATCAAACATCTCAACACTATCCACACAGTTAATCTCTACAATTTGAAGGTTACCACCATCATAAATAAGTAGCTTGTCAAGCCTCCTTTCTTCTATCTGCTTAGAATTTTTTTAAAAGTAATGGAAGGCAAATAATATTCATACTTCATGAGTTGCACACAAAGATGGCCTGCTGCCATCTAAATGCTCTGATATAGCATAAACTATTTCTAAGACTTGTCTCAAAAACAGCTTGATTCTTCTAGAGCGGCATGCCAGAATGCTAGTAAGGGCATGACTCCTATTGTTATAAGAACTGCTACTCAGATGATAGTATCTTGCTCAGGACAAGAGGGTGACATCCCTGCAGGAAAGAAGCATTACATAAGCAATTATTTCACATGGAAAGAATAGACACTAATTCCTTTTGCTTAAATTATCCCAAAGATCACATTTGTTTCACTCTCTACCAACTGGAGAGCTGTTAATTCTCGGTCATGGCTCCCGGCACTTGTCATTTATGTCTCATCATGCTTTTGCTTATCTAATATGATATCAAAGACTAAAGCGTTGCCTTTCCCACTAAGGAGTACTTGGAAATATAGTCAAGTACTATATAGTTCTTGGAAATATAGTCACCCAAATACTATGTGAAAAATGTGAATTATTAGTTATTTTTTTCCTTGACCCTGAATACTGAAAACCTGCTTCAGAATATTCCCCAGTTATTTTCTGGAGTCAGTCATCCACTTCTCAACTAAGCAGCCTTACAGAACTATCACAGGCACCATTTTCTAGAACAAACATAAGAAATCTGTGGCCCATGAAATACGGTTCCTAAGAATTCTTGAATATATGGGGAGGAATGCTTGGAGTTACAATGCTACAACTTCTGGAGGAGGGCCAGAGATTCCTCATCCTTATTCTAAGTTAACTTCCCAAAGTAGATACCTATCAGTCAGGCCAGATGACAGTGCCCATATACCTCTCTAGCCAACAATTAATATCAGCATGGGACAAGATGATAAAAGTGCTACTCTAACCCATTTAAAAGCATCAGCTCAGGGAAAACTGCTTTCACTATTCTAAAGCACTTTAAAAATTCCTTGTATAAATTTTAGGGCTGCAACATTTAGTCAATCCATTCATTTTTTAAAAAAAAATAAAAAAAAATGTCCCACTAAAAAGATAACCATTTAAAATCAAAATTCAGTAAAAGCAAAAAATATTGAGTGATACATCAAACTGTATCTGATGTGTGAAATCAATGCTCATATTTCCTATTATCCATAATTTGGGAATGCATTTTCTAACCCAATTTGCTGCAAATAGATGTAAGCCTTTATCTTAAATCAAAGAGCTGCTATTTTTACTTTTGAAATGATTATTTCTTTGCTTGCTGCTATTACCAGTTGCATTAACTGATGATTAATCAGATGAGTTAAATGTTACTCTCTTATTTGTATTAATCTTATGTGATTACACACAACAAACAAAGGATCACAGAATCATAGAACCATAAAGACGAGAAGGACCTTTTAGCCCTTAATTCAGTGCCCTGCTCCATACAGGAACTCCAGTTAAGGAATACCTAACAGATTAGTGTCCAGTTTCTGCTTTAACACAACCAGTGAAGAAAGCATATTACAACATTTCTGAGTAGTAAGTTTCACTATCCAGTGGATTTTATTATTAGAGTTTTTTTCCTAACAATCAACCCAAAGTTTTCTACCTGTAACTTAGGGCTACTATTTGATTTATTTTAATGTTCTCCTTAAAATAAATTTAACATAATTTAAAATATAAAAGAATGTCAACCCACTATTTGAAAAAGTCAAGAAACAAAATGCATGACAGTCCCGCTCATTTTTCATTATTTTCTGCCTCTTCAACCTTCAAAGAAAACTTAAAACTAAAAATACTGTGCTTCCAAGACTCAAAAGTTTGCATATTCCATTTTATACATATAAAACAGCATAAATGGTACAAAAATATTGTGAAGAATAATTGATATAGCAAAAAAAGGTTATTTGCTCCATTGGGAAATTCAGCTCTTTATTTTTAAAACACTTATGGTTTCTTTAAAAAGGAAATTATGCTACAGTTAAAATACAGTTACCATTTCAGTATGAAAACTTTTCAAATTTCAAGAAAAAGTCGAGATTGATTATCTGAATGTGAAAGCTACTAACTCATATACCTGACAACAGGTCATAATTTTGCCAAAGCAACATTTTCCCATTTTCCCATAAAGTTGAAGTTCCGGCAATGTGTTTTAGCATTTCAGCCAAAATAGTCATCACAGATGTCTTTAACTTTTTTGACCCTACTGTGTCAAAAGCATTTCTCATATACCCGATACAAGGCCTTTTAGACTTACTAGCTATTCATATCTGAGGTTTAAGAAATTTTCTACAGAGAAACCTCACAACATACTAATTTTTTAACACTCACTTTTGGAATTATATATCAAAAATTCTGCCCAGATTCAAATTAAAAGAATGTTAGTGGGACCATGAGAAATCGATGGGATAAAAAACAAGCATAAATCTGGATTTATTTTATTATCTAACATATTTAGAATTTTAAAATTTTCAGCATTAATGAGAAAATACCGAGTTTAAGATTGCCAGTCTCACACAGGAATGGACCTACTTCCATAACTGTCAAGAATTTAAGATGCTTATATGTTTTAACCTTATAACTTGATTTCCAAACCAGTTCTCTGCTTTTAAAACTTTGGATCTACAGACTAGAATCCTGAAATAGAAATAAATTACAGATTACAGGAAGTTTAAAATCTATTTATTGCTCAATTTATAGAATCTTTCTTTTTCTTCTGCTCAAGATTTCTGAGTCTCGCTGATTTTTGGTAAGAGAGTTATTTTCCCAGGCTAGTTAAATATCTATTTTACTATGAGACTATTGGACTTTTGTTTGATTTGAAGATCTATTTTCTTACAATAGTATTTGTAGAAACTCAAGATAAGTAAGATCTATCTCTAATATAGGTATGGTTTTATTTTGTATCTTACAGTATTATAAGTTACATGACAGTATACTGGAATGTGAAATTATTCACCCACACAATACAACATTTTCTTACAAAAGGGAACTCTACCATGTAAGATAATTAAGAAGAAATTCTGCAGTTGATGTTCTGTATTTCTTTTATGGTATTATTTAGAAATGCATGGAACTGATCATATCTCATTTATACAAAACAGTGTATAATATTTAAGTCCATTATTTTCACTAAAAGAATATTTAAAGGAAGCCAGTTTTAAGGTCTAAATCATACTCTCTCTGGGGAAATTTGATTAAGCTGTAGTCCTAAATACAGTTATTTAGAAGGAAATCTTATTAAACTGAATTGGGCTTGCTTCTGAACAAATATCCATAATGATTCAGAGTGATGGGTTTCCAGATAAACTGGTACTAGAATGCAAATTTACATTATTAATTTGATTATAAAAATGGGGGCCCATGCTTTTCTTTATTTTTTAATCTTAAAAAATAAAAAACCCTAGACAAAAACTATTGAGATTTAATTAACACACTTAAAAAAAGTTCCTCCCAATTCCAAACATCAATATTCATAACCCCAATCAGTTCTATAAAATATAATAAATGTCCTCTGTAGTTTACCAAGGTTTCTGGAGGCTCACTAGTTGCAGAAATAAAAACATTTTCTAAAACTTGTTTGACATATTTTTTATTTCTCTGAAAAAATTGCTCAAAAAACTCCCCTGTATGCATGATCTTTTTAATTTTTAAAAATTATTTTAAAAATTCAGTTTGCAATAAGAACAATATTTCATGAGCTGAGAACAATTGTATTGTCTTAAATTGAAGAGAAAAAGCAGAAAAAGAAATTCAGTAACAGAAAAATGCCTTTAACTTATTTAAAATAAAGATTAAATTCATGATTGTTATCCAGTTCTAGGCATCTGAGTTGAGGTATGTGTTTTATTGAATAATCACATAGTTGTTTACTTAAAACCTGTAATTAAAATACCTCTAAAGGAAGAAATATTTCCTTTGATTTCCAGCATGGCTCTTGACACTACAAGTATTTATAAATATTTGTTTTTTAAATAATGTTACAAATTTTTAAAAAACTGTTCTTAGATTTTAAATCTAAATGTTTAAATTGATTAATGTAAAATGACAGTGGCAATGATTACTTTGAATAATTTTATGAGTATCCCTAAAGACCTACTGGAGCAAGGTTTTGACATATTTCAGACTGGAACTTTCAAATATATTCTGAATGTCTAAAGAAAATTCCTATCCTGATCAGTTATTTTAATTTATTTTGACATACTTCTATGAAACATGACCATTGCTAAGTGTTTCTTTTTCTCTACAACATTTGTTTCCACTGGATGTTATCTTTATGTTCTGCAGCTATTAAAAAAGACATGTTTTTTATTTAAAAATATTAGGACACCGCTGAATTCTCTTCAGTGTAAACTTCTGGATTTGACCGCTTCTTCCCATTGGTCATTTATTAGCACAATTGCATGTTACACAAAAACCATTATTCACAATTTACTATAATATTATTAAAACTGTTAAGGCATATGTCTTTCATACACACATAACCACACCATGGAGAGGCCATGGATATTTGCACCAATTACTGATCCAAAGCAAGTGGATTTGGATCAAATTATCAATGTTTGCTCAGTGTTCTAAGCAACAGAGCTGGAAATAAAATTCCGTATATTTTAATTAAAATCTGATTCAAGCACATTTCTTGAATGAAGACAAGGACTTGAAACACAGTTTTTACGTGCATATTTTAAAAAATCTGTAGAAAACATTCTATTATGAAAACCATACTCGCAAAACTATGCGTATTACTGAAGATCATGAACGAATACTCAGAAGGAAAATTGCTTTCAGAAATGTGTAGTTCAAGTAGAAGTGTGTTGAAATGGCACATTGCCACCACACAAGTAAATATCAAGATGGCAGAATGATGATAGTGGTTAAGAAAGAGGTTTTGCAAGGCTTGGGACATAATCCAGACATCCAAGCCAAGAAATAAATAATTGGAAACTGTCCAAGGGTAGCTAAAACCAAAGGTAGATGAATGGGCTGGCCAAATTTCATTCTTTTCCCAGGCACAAGGCCCAGCAGTTTAATGGAAAAGGAATCATGATGGAATGCCAATATAAAACAAGCCTTTCTTTTCTTGGTTACAGAGTTCAACTCTGCCTTGTTCGTGGTAAATGTCCAATGTTATGAAGGAAGATTAATGTATGTCTGTGGAGAGATCAACACCTATTAATCAAATAGATTAATTAATTGATTAACCCAGGGGTGCACAACTTTTTATGCTGAGAAATGTACTTGGGCTGGTTTTCTGAAAGGCCACAATCCATCAAAAAGTAATGGTCAGAAATTAACACATGCATAGAGCAGGGCAAAAGGAGATTGAACTAACATCATCATTTCATTTAATACATGGCATCAAAAAGCTATAAGTTTGGAAGGTACCTTGAGGTGTTCTAATACAATTCCCTGCCTAGTGCAGGGATCTTAAGACCACAGCAGAGAAATGGCTGTTTCAACTTTTTAAAAAATGTCCTGTGATAGACACCTATTACTTCAGAGGAGGCATTGGTGTTCCATTGCTTAATAGTTCTCACAATCAGGAAATTCTTCCTTATTTCAGATTTGGATCTCTCACTGAAAAATTTTCACCTATGGGTCCTTGTCTTACCTCCTTCCTTGTGGCAGCCCTTCACGTAATGGACAACTGCTATCACATCTCCCCTCGTTACTCTTTATACATTTAGTACTTTATAATTTCTCAGCTCCACTGGAAGAAATCTTGAAACAATGTTCAAGGCTCTGGGTAGAAGTTGTCTATGGCACAGAAGAACCACTTTGGCTTCTCACAGGAAGAGAGGATTGCAACATTAAAAACACAAAAATATAATGAAACAACAACAAATATTAAAATGGTTGAAAATCATACACAGAGAGACACAGACACACACACACACCCCAAATATTTAATTAACTAAAAGCAAAACCCTAAACCTAACCCTATCTAAGAGACTTTCTGAGTAAGAATGCCACACTTAGCACTTAATGTAGAATAGAATAGAGCTGGAAGGGACCTTGGAGGTCTTCTAGTCCAGCCCCCTGCTCAAGCAGGAGAACCAATATCATTTCAGACAAGTGACTGTCTAGCCTCTTCTTAAAAATCTCCAGTGATGGAGCACCCACAATTTCTGGAGGCAAGCTGTTCCACTGGTTAATTGTACTCACTGTCAGGAAGTTTCTCCTTAATTCCAAGTTGCTTCTCTTTTTGATCAGTTTCCAATCATTGTTTCTTGTTCTGCCCTCTGGTGCCCTCTTCTTTTCTTTAGACTAGCCAAACCAAGTCCTGCAGCCATTCTTCGTATGTTTTAGTCTCCAGGCCTTTGATAATCTTGCTCTTCTCTGAATTTTTTCCAAACTCTCAACATCTTTTTTGTAATATGGTGACCAAAATTGGCTGCAGCATTCCAGGTGCAGTCTTACTAGGGTTTTATAAAGTCGTACTAATACCTTGCATGATTTTGATTCTATTCCTCTGTTTATACAACCTAGGATTGTATTAGCTTTTTTGGATGCTGCTGCACACTGCTGGTTCATGGTTAAGTGATCGTCCACTAGGACTCCAATGTTCCCCTGTTTTTAAGCCAGGTCTCACCCAATCTGTATTTGTACCTTTGATTTTTCCTGCCTAGATGTAAAACTTTGCTTTTCTCCACATTGAAATTCATTTTGTTGGATAGGGCCCATTGTTCAAGTTTGTCAAGATCTTTTTGGATCCTGAGTTTGTCTTCTGGGGTGTTGGATACTCCTGACAGTTTGGTGTCATCTGCAAATTTGATGAGTTCCCCCTCAATTCCCTAATCTAAGTCATTGATGAAGATATTGAAGAGTACTGGGCCTAAGAAGGAACCTTGGGGTACCCCACTGCTTACTTCTCTCCATATGGATGTCGTGCCATTGAGGACTACTCACTGAGTACGGTTTGCCAGCCAGCTACAGATCCATCTGGTGGTGATGTTGTCTATTCCACTTTTTTCTAGCTTACCAAGGAGTAGGTTGTGGACTACTTTATCAAATGCCTTACTGAATCTAAGTATTCTACGTCCACAGTATTTCGCTGGTCTATTAGTTCAGTCACTTTGTTGAAGAATGAAATAAGATTGGTTTGGCATGATCTGTTTTTAATAAACCCATGCTGGCTACTATTTATAACTTTGTTTGCTTCTAGTTGTTTGATTATCTTTTCTAGGATCTTCCCAGGTATTGATGTTAAATTGATTGGTCTGTAGTTTCTTTCTTGAGGATGGGAACCACATCAGCTCTTTTCCTTAACTTTTTTCTTGTTAATATGTTGGAAGAAACATTTTTTTATTATTCTTGATTTATGTTGCAAGTCTTTGTTTGTTCTGAGCCTTTGTTTTCCTGATTTCATCTTTGCATGTTCTGGCTGTCTGTTGATAATTGGAAGTTGTTATGTGCCCCTCTTTCCATTTTTTGTATTTGTCCTTTTTGTCTTTCAGTTTGTCAGAGAGTTCTTTGTGCAGCCATGCTGGTTTCTTCTTAAATTTCTTGTTTTTCTTTTTCAGTGGTATTGTGCTAGTATGGGCTTTTATGATCACATTTTTCAGAGTTTCCCATGCTTCTTGGCTTGTTTTCCTCTTTAGGATTTTCATCCATGTGATCTCTCCTAGATTCTCTCTGAGTTTGTTAAAATCAGCTCTTTTGAAGTTCAAGACACTGGTTGGATTGTTTTCTGTTGCTAGTGTTTGCATTATATTAAATTCCAGTATGACATGGTCACTTTCACCCAAGGTTCTGGCAACTTCAACCCTCTATCACTTCTTCTCTATTAGAATAGTGTGGTTTTACGTCTAGTTCCCTACTCCACCTTTTGAATGACAAAGTTGTCAGCTAGGTTGGTTAGGAATCTGTTTGATCTCCCACTTGCTGTAGAGTTTGTCTAAACGAACCCCAGAAAATTTAAGATATGTGTACATTAACTCCCAGAATTCCCCAGGTATCAAGAGAAAAAAATTGCTGAGGCTGAGAAACACTGATCTATCCAAATGCAAGTACTCAGAGAAAGACAGAGAAAGACACAGATTGAAATGTACAAGAAGAAGTATTCTTTTAGGTGCTGTGATCCTATTGTGTTTACTCTTTTATACTTTCCCTTTGGTATTTTGGTTCATGATGAGAGCTTCCAGTGTAATTGATGCACTGATGATTGTCAAGTCTATCAATTTTTTTCCTGGTCCTTCAGGAACAAGACCTGGTCAGTTGATGGAATAGCTAACTAAAATTTCCTCTTGAACATCTTCCCATTTCCCTAAGACAAATTTGGCCTGATTGTCCTTCCTACCCTCTGAGTTATTCCACTATTTTTAGGGTTCCCAGATTGCTGCAGTTTCCTCTACCCACAGTTTTGGCCTCTTGATTGATAGTTATTCATTCTACAGATAGGATTACTAATTTTCATTTGATTAATATTTCTAGGATCCAGGGTTTCTGGTAGACGAGATTGCAAAATTATTTTGATTTCTTGTGTCTAGATTATTTCAATAGTCTCCTAGCCATGTTCCTCTCTCCAGAACAGTGATCTTCAGATGGGTTTGAATCTCTCCCTCTCAGTGTACACAAGCTTCTTCATCAGTTCCCTATTTGAGCCAAACCCAGTTTAAGCATTGGTTCCTCTGTTTAAAGACCAACAGTCACAAACTCCGCAGGCCTTAACTCTCTCTGTATAAACCTATTAATTCCTCACATTGCTCTGAGCAGTTCATCACTCCAGAGTCAAGATCAATCAAACAGAATAGAGCTAGAGAGGACCTTGGAGGTCTTCTAGTCCAACTCCATACTCAAGCTCAAGCAGGAGACCCTATACCATTTCGGAAAAGTGGCTGCCCAGTCTCTTCTTAAAGACCTCCAGTGACAAAGCACCCACAAAATCTTCAGCTTCTAGATATTTAGGGATCTTGTTCCACAACTTTGGAATCAGCTCCCTTCCTCTGTTTGTCTCTGGGAATGTTTGATGGTCTTTAAAAGGGATTCAAAGATACTTACTTGATTAATAAAGGGTAATATAGAGTTTAGAAGTTTCATCTTACCATTATTTAGCTAAAGGTTGTAGGATACTATTTGTTTTAAATTATTGTGGATGAACATGGACTCTATTATCTCAGGCTATTGTGTTAAATGTATTGTTGTGTTTGTTATATTAAAAAGTAACGTTGATTTATTGAATTCTAAGCTAATTTTATTGAGTTGGATTTTTAATTGTATGAGCTTTTTGTTTGGTTTGTTTGGCAATAAGCAAATACAGAAATAAAAAATACAGAAACAAGCACTTAATACTTAAATTAGGCAGTCTGCCTTCATCTATCTAACAGCATATACATAAGCAAGATGTATTGGATGAAAATGACACATAATCAATTGAAAATTCTACATCTGAACTGCAAAAAATCCAGTCTCTCTCTCTCTCTCTCTCTCTCTCTCTCTCACACACACACACACACATACACACACACACACACACACACACACACCTCCCAATGAAGCCCTTGCCATTTGAAATCAGTGCTCAGAAGCTGGCATTTTTTTCATCAGGCTAATAGAGTCTACAATTGCCCCACTATACTCTTTACCATCATGATGGCAATGCAGTGCAAATGTTGTTTCATCTTTTTTATTCCACAATGCAGACTCTACTTCTGATTCAAGCAAAGAACACCACTATTTATGGAAACAAAATAAACAGCAGTATTCAACAGTAATAGTAGATCATTTGGAGGAATTCTAAAGTTTGTAGAAGTATAAAGAAAGCAGAGGCTTCAAAAGCATTCAAGTTGATGCTGAGAACACTCATCGCTATTGCATACTGACTGACCAACGCCAAAGGGATGTAGAATGGAACTGGGGAAGAATTGAGGAAGGGGAATGGACTTACTGGAATAATACCACAATTGGTTGCAGTTGTATAACATCTTGTAAAGAAAAACAAGGGTGCTGGCAATCAGTGGGTATGCTTTCTGTTTTTCGGTGCTTTCAATTGGACTAATACATGAGCATTGTTTAGTAGTTAGAAATTCCAGGTAAAGACTAAAGTACTTTGCTCAAAGCACAATGCATTAATCCAGGTAGTATTTAACTTACTTGTATAAACAAGTGCTGCTTGTCTTACAATTATTCAGAGGTTAGCACTTCTGTTCTTCTGCTTCATGATTTGCTTTGTAGCTTGAAACTAGATACCTACATCCATATTAATATCACCATGTCACATTAATATGTTTTAAAACCTTGGATACTTGGCAATCCATAGCTTGGATTATGTTTTTGTTGGGTGGGAGACTAGCCTATTTAACTTAAAGCCTAACACAAAATGGGCCTTATCTGATTACGGAGCCATGAAATATTTACGAATAGGCACGTCTCATTGAAGGAAATTGTAAAAACTCAGGCAGGATTGATTTTCACTGTTTTGAATAATAGGAATGGTACACAAATTATAAGGCCAAGTTAAGGAAAAAGCACAATCATATAAATGAAGAACTGACAGCAATCTAAAAATATTTAATCAGATATTTAAATTGCGGTGACATCAAACCCATTCATTCCCACCACTGATTTATCCATGGAAATCTCACATAACACTGTCCAAAGGAATATGTAACCATAAAAAATCATAAAGACAATCTTAAGTTGAGCTTGGCTTCTGGTGGATCACATGAATATGGACATGACATTTTCTTGATAACATTATAGAACTTTGTCTCAGCCTTTTAATAGGATTGTTTTAAACTTCCCAATTTAGATTTTATCCATAGTGTTTTTCCATCAAAGACTATTCAGATATTGCTTAGCTGTTTGGAGATCAGCCTAGGTCAACTAGGATCTATCACTTGTTATGGTTGTAGTCCTGTATGCATTATCCAAATCAGCAAGTGAATAAATAAAAAGAAAGGTATTTTGTCAAAGACTCTTTAAGTTCTGATTGCTGTACTAGAGTACTTTAGGACAGATCTCCGGTACTCAAAATATCAGCTCACAGCTGATTCGTTATATTTAGTAATATACGGGCCACAGAATATCAGTTTCCAAGGTAGTAGTAGAATAGAGTGTATGTTAAGTACACTTAACATAAAACTGTTCTTTGATTGCACTTATACGGTACCAGCCAAAATGTCTCAAAAATTACTGCTGCATATGGCAGAGTTATGTCTATGTCAGTGTTTCTCAACCTTGAAAACTTTAAGATGTGTGGACTTTAAGTCCTAGAATTCCCCAGTCAGCTTGCCACTTGGGAAATTCTGGGAGTGGAAGTCCACACTTTTTAAAGTTGGCAAGGCTGAGAAGCACTGATCTAAATGCCCTATGTATTATGGTTCATGATAGGAATATATCAATGTCATAATTTCCTACTTAACAAATGTATTAGGTAGCATGAATGTTGATGGTGAAATCAATGTCAGTCAGTGCAATCAAATGGCATTCATTCATTTCCTACCTGTTGTAAATAAGTATTTACAAATAAGCACTATTCCATATGTCCAATATTCTTTTGTTTCAGTATAAAAATAAGTCCAACTACTTCATCCACCTGTTTGTTCAGTTGTCCTTCGTTAATAATGCTATCTGTGTTTGGATAGATACCTACTCATGGAAAGAGATGTTTTCCTTTCCATCCCACTCTTCTCTTCCTTCCCTCCATACCTACCCATACATGTCTACATGTATGGGAGATCTTTGATCCCTTACGGGTAATGGGAGTATGGAAGCTTTGGGAGAAGGGAAAACCTTTCTGCTAGAAAATCATCTTCCACTGGCAGAAAGTTATGACTACAGTTTTCCCCAAACTCATACCCCTGATTATATTGGGATAGCAAACCCTGGAATTTCAAATGCTATTTCTGAATATGCTCAGATCATTTCTGTATTAAGAATTGATGGCATCCTACATTCTTATGTAAACATTAATGTGTTGGTATATTGTTAAAAAAAGGCTTGTTTTACTGTCCCTAGTCATTGATGGATGATATAATATATCAACAATGTGGAAATGATTACAGAGATCATGCCTAACACTGAGCAAGTTCCAAGGAGAACCAAGAAGAGGATTTCCCCCATTGTTCATTTCTGCTAGGGAAATAATGTGTATTTTCTGCTACTTAAAAAAGTCAGTGTTTTGAGACCAGGAGAGCTCAGATCAATGCAAAATATTTACAGCTGCCAGGATGATCGATGCACTCAGGAACATAATTATTTACTTTAAATTAAAAACTAATGGTTTACTTAACCCTCCTTCTTCTGTACTTCCATCCTCCCTTGGTTGTTGTTCATGTTCATCCTTCTCCATTTCAGTATCCATAGACTGCTTTTGAAGTTTTAATTATTCTAGAACAGAAAGACACTATACAACAAAATGAGAGAGAAGAGATTGTTTCAAGACCCCCCCTCCCCTAAAGACCACTCTGTCTGTTCAATACTTTATTTTGGCAAAAGCCAAATTGACAGTAATTAGTTTTGAAACCACTTTCAAGTATGCTTGGTTTGATTTGGATAATGAACATGCTCTTTATTAGTGATTAAATTCCAACACCAAGCAATGTAGTGTTACCAATAATGCAGTGTAGTGTTTTTGCTGGGTATTTTACTCATTAAAGTACAAAATCAACCCTGATGTCTTGAGCACATCAAATGCTCTCTTTGTTTGGAAATATGTACAACCCAGGAGGTGGCAAATGTTTCTGAATTGTCTTTTGCTTGGAGTGAAAAAAAAAAGTATTTTGAAGTCTGATGCAAAGTAAATCCCGACTCTTCTAGACAGCCATTTGTCCGAAATGGTATAGGGTTACCTGCCTGAGAAGGGGGTTGGACTTGATGACCTCCAAGGTCCCTTCCAACTTTATTATTATAGTTTGGAGATACTATCATTGAATTTGAAATGTAAGCCCTCCCAAACTTTTTTTAATTTTTAAAAGAGAGAGAGAGAGAAAGAGAGAGAGGGAGAGAGAAAAGGATCTTGATTTGCTATGGAAAGCAGGCAGGAAGTGCTTACTGCAGAGTCTTTAGTCCACTCAGCATCCATTTCACAGAGATACACAGACAGCCTATTCCCTGGTGACAGTTCTCTGCACTTTCCAATCCCGCACAGGATTTCCTTCTGTCTGAAAGTGTAAGAATCGCTCCAGTAAACACTGTGCATATGCCTTCCAGCTGTTGCGCTCATTCTGCCACTGAAGAACAGTGACAAGAAAAGCATTATTTCCTCGTAAAGCCTTTTAATCTCCAAGCAGTGGAATTTTCATAAGCATGAATTTTTATAAAGAAGGCCCTATGAAAATTCTCCCAGGAACTTTTTCTCCACCATTAATGGAACCCTGACCACCCTGGGATGGTCCTTTTGTTCCCTTTTTCATGCATGGAACCTATTTCATAAATGAAATACTGTTCATCGGTAGAGGGCAAATTATAATTCCTGCATGGAATGCTTCAGTTTTTGTGATTCAAAAAAGAAAAAGAAAAAAAAGAAGATCTCTTTACCATGGCCTAGTGCAGGCGATAAGGATTGTCTAGTCATCAGATTCAACACTCTGAGCAATTCTTTGCAAAACAGCAAAACACTGCACCTAAGTGTGTGTTTTGAAGCATTTAAATAGGGATTCATGGAAGAATAATTGGTTACAACATGCAGATCAGTGCAGAAGCTGAATGGAAAGGGATTTTAGTAAGAAGCACATGAAAGGAGTATTACTTGAAAATAGATCCACCCACTGTTGTTCAGTTTGCACAATGTTCATGCAAGATTCTGCTCTGCCGGCTATTGGTTAGAGATTCATTTTTTCAGAAGCCCTTTTCAGTTCTTCACCCACTACCGCAGGAAAAATATAAATAGGATTCAAGGACAGGATAGCTCAGTTATGAAGAACAAAGTTATAGGATTTAAAAAGTCAGATTCTGATATTACTAGAATAATAATGTTTCCGTTTGAATATTAACTATCTTGGCTGCAAGAATTTGGTTGTGATTGTTTTTTCTGAAACTATTTCATTGTCCCATGGCTCATTTTAACATTGTAAAATGATTTCTTTCCCACGAAACCTGAAATAAAACTTGAAAAAGTTGAAATGTTTTGAGAAGGTTTTTTTTTACTAATGTATTGTTTTTAATTTACATACTAACCATATTATTGGGCTGATTTCTCCCATCCATTTATCTATGCACAATGTGAAATAGTATCTACTTTATAGGTGACCTAGAGTTAATAATTGGAAGGATTATCAATTATTTCCTATCAACAGTCAGGGAGAAAGCTTTGTTCACCCCCTTTCTCTGAGCATTCTGAGTCTGCTAAATGCTCTGGGTATCATTCTCCTTATAAAAAAGGATGTTTTTACCTTTCAAATTTGTAGGGAATGTCCATGGTTCTCTCTTCAAACTAACATCTGATTTAATTAGTAATCAAATCTATATAGGTGCCCATCTCATCAAAAGCGAGTCTGATGAGTGCAGCATTTACTCTGTCACGTAACTTGCCCTTCTTACCAAGTACATTTGGTGGTTATTTAACTTTCTACAAGTTCTTTGGCAGTTTAGCAATATTTGGATAGCTTAGACAAATAAGGGAAGATGAATCCTTTTGAGTGTGAGTCAAAACCTCCTTGGAGTTGATTTAGTGCCATAGCTTAGCAGTGAAAGATTTCACCACTACAGTAAGGCAATACATCACTGTTATAGTCATAAGGAATCTACCTGCATATTTACAATATATTACATCTAATATCAAAGGCGTTCAGCCTTTCAGCAAAGAGAGGTAACTCTGTCAATTTCAGTTTTCCCCAGTTGCTTATAATTTTCCCAACTGAAAATTAATTGAATCCTTGCTGCACAAAGTTGATACTACCCACAATGGACGAAAGGTTGGTGAAGATGGTGGAACTTGATGAGTTGTTTCATCAGCGAAAAGACAATAGTGCAATAGTGTGTCATGGTCCAATTCTACACATTACTACACTGATTGTGCACTGGAAGACTCTTATAAACTTCTTGTGCGAAACAGAAAAAAAAATGAACATTTATGTTTTTGATGATTAGACAGAATAGATTATAGAAAAAAGAAGAGTTATGTTGCAACCATAGAGCAAGAGCTAAACTTATAACTGTACTTATAACTGCTATAAAGAAGAGCAGAAACTATTTTTGGTATATTTTTTCTTTCATTTCTGTTTTCATTTTACTGCTTCTTCTTTATTATACTTTAGCTCTCTTTTTAATTTCTCTTTTGTTTTTCTCACTTTATATTAGCTTCTATTAGTTTTTATCTTCTTTTTAAAAATCTTTAAGAAATTATATTTAAAAAGTTTTATCTCATTACAACTACAAAGTCTATTTAAGTATATTCTTTATACAGCAAGAAGTTCAAAAAAAGGAAATATTAATTACAAGAATTCATTGAATTCTGTTTTTGCATTGAGATTTTGTCTATTTGCTTTTCTTATTATAAAGATTTTTGTATACAGTTTCTCCAGTTTTTTAGAAGTTTTAGCATATTTGTATTTTATAAATACAATTGGAGAACTCTTATATTCTTGCATTTTTAAAAGAGGGCTGTGTTTCAGCTAATATATTGTTTAAAAATGCAAAATTAGGTGTGTTTATATTGAAACACAAACAGAAAAGCTTCGAATATTTTTAGCTCTTAGAGGGAACAAGCAGAAAAATCCTCTTGCACACATAAACTGCTTTTGACTTTCCCTATGGATACTCTGATCCAGCTTTATTCTTATATAGGTGGAGAGATAGAAAATTAAACACCTACATTTCCATAAAGCATATGCCCCCCCCAAAAGGCAAGGGAACCATTTGCTTTCTTCTCTGAAATACAATACTATATTGCACTGGACTGTCTGAAACAATATTTTTGCTAGAACTAGGGGGGAAAATATCAGTAAGGAGCAAGTGGATCCAACTTATAGTATATCCAGAGATAAGCATTTGCAAATGTTACTTTTCAGTGTCAGCTCTTTTTTTTTGGGTGGGGTGGTGATGGAGGGGGAAATGTTTAAAAAGATCCACTCCTGGGTTTTCAAACCCATCTCTGAAAGGATCTATCACAGTCCAGCTGGATTAGCAAACCAGTGTATATGCATTAATAAATATAGTCCTCTGATAGGGACCTAAATACTGTAATTAAGTGAAAACCATATTAAAATATGGTCCTTTAAAGGTTTTAAAGAGTGTATTAAAGAGACACCATTAAGGGTAGAAGGAAAGATGATGCTTCAAGGTGAAGCCAAAGAAACAAAAACTAAAGACAACGAATGACCCCAAAGTTACCTCCTAGAGGTAACTGGTACAGGAAAAGTAATGCTATGGTTCAGAGAGAAAAATTAGTACATTTTGGAGAGGGGCTGATCTCATTCAATTGGAAAGAAGGAAGGTGTAGAAAATTTAGGAGACCTTATCATGAATAAGTTGTGGGCTGTTTGCTTTTTCAGATCTGGAAAGACAGTATAGGTAATCCTTGACTTACATCTGTTCATTTAGTGACTGTTCAGAGTTACAGTGGCATTGAAAAAGTGACTTATGACCATTTTTCACACTTATAACCATTGCAACACCCCCATGATCGGGTGATTTACTGTACATTCGGGTGCTTGACAACTAGTTCATATTTATGATGGTTGCAGTGTCCCAGAGTCATGTGATCCCCTTTTGCGACCTTCTGGGGAAACGTAACAACCATTTATTTACTAATTTAACAATCGCAATGATTCACTTAACAAATGTGGCAAGAAAAGTTGTAAAATAGGGCAAAATTCACTTAACAAATTTCTCACTTAGCAACATAAAATCTGGGCTCAATTGTGGTTGTAAATCAAGGATTACCCATATCATAAAATAAAGTGGGGGAAGCAAGCAGTCACTTTGCAACAAGTAAGATAAATAAAAAAAAATGCAAGAAAAAAATTACAAGAAATTCCAAAAGATTTTTGAAATGCTTACAAGTAGAGTTATTTTCACAAGCAGAAAAAAAAAATCTAGAGGGTCAAATTTAACAGAATAACATATTTGCCATAATGTTAAGTAAAATAAAGCCCTCCAAAGAAAGAAAGACAGTGAAGGATTATTTTTAGCACATGGAAACTTTTTACAGAAATATATTCGGGCAATGCAGTATTTAGTACAAAACAGTAAAGGAAAACTCAAAGAATCATTGTTTTTAGAGTTATTCTTTCTCATAAGCCATTCTCATAAGAAAACAACTTCATTTCATGCCCCTTTCTCAATACCAAGGAAAATATTTTAGTAGCAGTTACCAAATATTTTACTGAAGTGGTTCAGCATTCTGGTGGTATCAAAGTTTTCTTGATCCTGAAGATCATTCCTGAATTCCCAGTTCTGGTGGTTAAGAAGGAAACAAAGACCACAACTGCACCAGTTAGCAGATATCTTCATCGACAATGGGCTAACTGAAACTGATGCACATAAACTTTCCAAAAATAGAGGATTGTTGCCAAACAGTGAAAGATTTACTGGTCTCTAAAAAGATCACAATCCCTTCTTGCCCTGGGAAGAAGAAAAAATATTTCATATTTCCAGAGGAGGGCCATTGGCAGTAACAAACAAACAAATAAATAAAAATTTAAAAATAAACAATCTTAAGAGCCAATTATACCTTACACTCCTGGTAAATAAATTGGATTCTCCCTTCGGAAAGCCATGTTAGTTAGGGATAATAGAAAATTTAGTCCTATATACTGAAGGCTATGAAGGTCTGTTCTCAACCCCAGGTCAGAGTTCCCTACTGATATAATTCACTCCCTTTTTACTACCATGTATATCACACAAGCTTATTTTAATCTCTTCACACATCAACAGTAGATAAGATCTCAAAGAAGCAAATAATAGTGTTAAAAGAAATTCAATTAAAGGGTTTAAAAATGATAAAACTAGTTTTAAAATTATCAAAAGCTATGGAAGGGAACTTTGCTTCATTAAAAAAAACCACACATATCAGCCTGTGGAGGCATTTTAATTATGGAAACCTGACCCAAATGGAACATTTGCAATGGCTGACGCTGAAGCTCAGGCTTTGTCAGCATTAATGCACAGTGAATTTACCAGTCTGTCTGTTTTCCTTAATACATTTTGTTTCTGAATTCCATTTCAACAAGGCACTTCAGACAGCACATTTCAAAGGGATTATCATTGCACTTACTGTATGATTAAAGCCACTCTCCCTCTGCTTTGTGCCTATAATGCCACCTTAGGCATGAGCAATAATCCAGAAATCGCTGGCTGTCATGTCTTATTCCTTAATTATATTGTCACGGCACCACCCTTATGAAGAGTCATTTGCAGAGGTTCCAAAAGAAACGCAGGAGGAAATGGTCCTCTATTCTTTTCGAAATCTCTCTGTCTCGCTCTCTTTTCCTTTTCAAAACATGAGCATTCTTGAAGAAACAAACTATGTAGCCACAGGTTCCAAAAAGTCCCAAGCCTCAGGTTGATATTATCTATCTCCCAGATGGATGACAATTTGGTTTTGGCAGGACTCCACTCTTTTAAGTCTCAGCCTTACCGCTTATCGCAATTATATCTCCATTACAGTACTCACCCATGGTTGGCAAGCTAACTTTCAGTGTGCATAAATATAAAGTCTATTTAAAATCAATTCCTTTTTAATGTTTTTTTAAATCCTACCCCTTCAAAATAAAGAGAGTGGATCCTTTACAAGAGGGACTTACCACTATGCAATGTTTTTTAGCTATTATACTAGTAACCATTGCCAAAGTTGTAAAATAGAAAAGTGTTGGATTTCGCCAGTGATGCCTCCGGAATATCCTTGCAATGAAACCACCAGTGTGTACAAAGATAATTAAGATCATGTCACAGTATCCAAAGAGCAGATATAATGTGAATCCAGCATGCTAGAGAGAAAGTTTATTAGAAAAAGAAAGCAGAGGACTTTCCAGCATTAGAGAAAGAGAGCAAAGGATTCCTGTAGCCATGAACTTGAAGTCTCTTATCTGGCAATTCAAACACATCTTCTCATCTTTTCTTTTGTAAAAACAGAGTAAGTTTAAGACAAGGCAAGGCGGAGCACCATTCATATTACTATAACCAATTCATTCCACACATTCGATGCTTGAACATCAAAACCATAAAAACAATCACACTTTTTTTCTTCCTCTTGCCCTGAAGAACTCAAAGCTTGATCATGTTCAGAATAATATGCACAATAAGGACATGTCCATGACTGCTCAAGGGATATGACCTTTTTTTGCTGGTTAATGGATCCACTTACCTACAGAATATAGCAGGATGCATCCTGATATAACCTGTCACAATAAGAATTTCATACTAAAAATAACAAAATCCAGAGACAGTAGGACTAACAATATGCCATCTCAGGAGAGAAAATTCTTAATTGAGAGATAGGCCAAGATCTATATTCAGCCTCAAATCTTATACCAAAAATTCCACAGAAGAGACATTCAGACTTTCAATTGCTCTCTCATCTATTTAGAAATAAATATGAGAGGGACCAGGATAAGACGGTAGTACAAGCACCTAGCTTTCCCCTTTTATAGTAAAAACGTGAAGGAGGAGCAGGTACATACCTGTCCCTCTTGCTATTTATTGCACTTCTTCTTTTTCTCTGAGTAGAAATTTCTAACTTAGACATGTGTTAATCCAGTCCTAGATGTTTATACACTTGGAGAGAATTTGAGGGCAGAGGAATGAATTGTAACTATAGAAGAAGTCATGGAGTTTCTAAGAATAAAGGAATGAAGGATATTTAAGAGTCACACCATGAGATATGAGCTTTCAGAAGAGAGGCCTCCCTTTGCTGACTAGAATGGGACTCTTTGTCCTTGTATTCCACTTTGAAACAGTAGTGTTAAAGTTCCTGGAACATCATTCAGGGGCTTGAGTGAAGGGTGGTCTAAAAATAAAATAAAACCAATAAATCATGGTCTGTGTCCTTCACAGAATATCCATATAACTTGGGGAGAAATAAGCATGGGCTTTTGCAAAGAACCTTTCCCCTATTATGTCCTTATAGGCTATAATTCTTAGCAACATTATGCCATTTAAATGATCCAACCATCTGTAAAATTCCAACAGTTGTTTAGCTTGAACTATGAATTTGCCAAATAGGAGGTGTTAGATTACACTATTCTCAGTCTCAGTGAAATAGTATAACCCAACTACAGTTAGCAGCTTTCTTTTCTTGAAGACTGTACTTTACCTGAAGAGGAAGTAGAGTTCTAATTATTTACACAAGACAAATGATTTTTAAATTACATCCTAAAAGGCTAGCAGATCGTTACTCATTTGAAAGTATGACAAAAAGGAATTTATTGTACTCTTTGTGCTTACATAAATTGAAAATGCTACCTTTTCTGTGGCATACATCAGAAATGGGATTTTTTTTTAAAAAAATCTGAAAGTGAAAGTTCTATTGATAAAAGTATGCTTTTATGATTTTAAAAAAGTATTTTAAAAGATGAACATATTTTAATCTTCAATTGTAGCAACTGCAATTTCAAAGAATTCAAAAGAAATACTTGAAAAAATTTTCCACTACTCATTGCTAGGATACTTCTGCTTATCAAATCTTTTAGTTAGTGCAAGAGTTTCAGCATAATTTAGAGACCTAATTGGATGTTCAGTAATTTTGTGTATACTTTAAATGTATTTCAGATGAATGTATTATGCATTATGTATTATGCATTTTTCCAAAAGTGGGGAGGCAAAAAAGCATAGATTTGCTCCAAATGATTTATTCCGTATTACACTGGTGCAATATAGCCATACCTTTTTACCGTATTTCAAAACACCAATTTCTGTCTGTATGCTTATTTCTGCTGACATTTCCTATGAACAGTGGGATTATTTGAACAACGTCAGGCTATTAGAGCAATAGGTGATAGGTTATAGGTGATCTCATTTCAATAAACAGAAAGCAGTAGCTTCTGCATGATATGTTCTGTAAAAACCACAGTGAATTTAATAATTAAACTTTCATGACAACATAGCAGCTCTGGCTGGAACTAACTCAATCTTAGCTTTTTATGTTGTGTCTGAGCATTTAGAATCAGGGTGGAAGCAGGAGAAGACCTTGTAGAAATTCAGAGGCAGAGCAGTAGCAGTTAGCTATATCTTTCTGTGATATTTTAGAATGCATCTGTTAGTATTCTAGTTTATTTAAAAATAATTTCTTTTTAAACAGGTAAAACTCATAAATGTCCTGAAATCAGACATGTTTGGGACCAAGATTCGAGAAGTATTTAAATCATGGATGCTGCCTAGGTATAATAAAAATGTTATCTGGAGGCACTATCAGATTGGGGAAAGTTGGTCTGTATAAATACTTTTAAATGATGGCTGCTCAATCAGCAATGTACTCTACCTGAGGCTTCCCTTGAAGACCACCTAGACCTTTCAGCTGGTCCAGAATGCTGAAGCTGGTCCAGAATGCTGAAGCATGAGCAGTGATGGGCATTCCATGGTATGCCCATATAACATCTTTACTTTACAAGTTGCACTAGTTGCCAATTTGCTTCTGGTAGATTCAAGGCACCTATAAAACTCTATATGGCATAAAAGCTGGTTGCTAGATCAAGTACAGATCAAGTACAGATCTCCAGTTCTTCTATAATTACAAATGCTGTATAATAGGTGAGCTGATTGGTTTGTTCAGTAGATGTTATTTTAAGCATTACAAGTGCCTTATTCACATCCTTCTTTATAGATGCTAGTTCTTTCTTGGGCACTACTTTCAATGTTGGCAGTCTTTGTCTTTCTACTGGTAATTTTGTGTACACCATAATTTTCTCTTTAAATTCTTCTTCTTGTTGTTGGAGTGGGGGTCAATTTACAGGTTGATTCAGTGCTGGCCTATATTAGTTCTTATGTTATTACTTCTTCTAAGTTATCATTTCTGTACTTCATATCAAGTGTTTCCTTTACATTTTTAATTGTTTTTATCTGAATTCCTTCAAATATTCTACTATTGTTTTTGGGTCTTCTGTTTTCACCATTTTTCTGAATCTCTTTCAGTTCTGCATCCCTCAATATTTTATTTCTGGTAATGAATTTCCTTTGATCTGCTAATTGTTGTTCAGGGATATCTGAGTCTGGATAAATTCTTTTCTACAGTTCAGACATTTGCTTTAAATAGCCCTACTTTTCTTTTTTCAATTTATAACAGCAGACCACAATGGTGGGATTTTCAAATACTGTATATTTTTGTCTTCTCTGTTGTTCTTCCAGTAATGCTAACCCTGGTTGCCCAGTGATAGTTCATGAATCCCATTGCCCATTGCCCACTTGTTGACACATGCCAGAAATTCTACTATCTGATGCAGTTCTGTTGATATGGGCAATGACTGATACAGTATAGGATTCTTTTTTCTGTTTTCTCACCATATTGAATAGGTGGATGTATACATTTAGTCTGGTCCTTCTGCTAAGACCTGTCTGGCATGGGTGACCTTTCTGGTAAAATATACTACCATCAGCATAGCTTTCAACCTCATCAAAACATCACAAGCACCTTCCCTACAACAAGGGGCAATCCATGAAGGGAACTATTATTATTATTGATCATCGCATAGTCAGCCAGATGTTCAGACTGGGTTTGGCATTTTTGTCTACCTATCAAGACCTTACCAAGGATCTGGGAAAGGCAGATGTGGATATTTGATGGTGTTACAGATATCGTTGCAGGATGGAAGCTGTTCCCAGTAAAGCCACTTTTTGCAATTGACTGATGGTGAATTTGTCAATGCCAATTGTGTTCAAGTGGTGCTCCAGTTGTTTTGGGATTGCACCCAAGGCACCTATTACTATTGTTACTACCCTTGCTTGCCTTTGCCACAGTCATTCTATTTCTATTTGTAGGTCTTTGTATTTTGTTATCTTCTCTAGTTCTTTCTCTTCTATTCTGCAGTCTCCAGGCACTGCCACATCTACTATCCAGATTTTTTTGTCTTTCTTATCAACAATTGTTAAGTCCAGGGTGTTATGTGGCAGCTGCCTGTCTGTATGAATTCTAAAGTCCCAGAGCAATTTAACTTCTTCATTTTCTCTGACTTTCTCTTTTTTATGATCCCACCAGTTCTTGCTTGCAGGCAAAGGACATTGCAGGCAAATGACATTGCAGATTGTCCAATGCACCATTGTTACTTTGTCATGCTGCTGCTTGTAGTCAGTCTGTGCAATCTTCTTTCAGCAGCTTACCAGGTGGTCCACTGTTTCTTCAGCTTCTTTGCATAGCAGCACTTACTGTCTGTTGCTGTCTTCTCAATTCTGGCTTTGTATGCAATTGTCCTTAAGACTTGATCTTGTGCATCCAGAATTAGTCTTTCTCCAACTTTCCTGCTCTTAGCCACTGCCAGGTCTTGTTATTAAGTGCTTTCCCAACTATTTTTTTTAATGTAATGGCCATGTAGTCCTTTGTCTTCCCATGCCTACATTCTGTTCTTTATTTGGTTTTTCATGTAGGCCAGTTTAGTCTCTCCAGTAGTCAGTAAGACTTCCTGATATATTAATGTCATTGCATCTTCATCATTGTCCTTCAGATATTCTTCCGAAGCCATTTTTCTTCAACCATCTGATGTACCTGTAACATTCGATGCCCACCTATTTGCTTTGGTAAGTAGAGTCTGTCAATGTCACTGCATAGATGAAGAGCATGCTTCATTGTCATTATTTTTCTGGTCTTCCCATCCATTGCTTTTAGTTCTGCTTGAATCCATTCCACTATTCCAGCTGTGTATCTAATGACTGGAATTGCCCAGATGTTGATTGCCTTGATGGTATTTCCTCCATTGAGTTTTGACTTTAAGATCTTTTTACTCTCTTGATGTATTCACCTCTAACCTTTTTTTCTTGACTTCAGTGTGCTTGATGTTGTCAGTTTGGAGGATACCCAGGTATTTGTAGTAATCATCCTCATTCGGACTCTTAATGGTATTTTCGTGGGGCATCTTGATTCCTTCAGTTTTCACTATTTTTCCTTGTTTGATAGTGAGTGTGGCACATTTGTCCAAGCCAAACTCCATTGCAATATCTTGGCTACATATACCGACAGTGTTGAGCAGCAATTCTATCTCAGATGGTGTTTTTCCATACAGCTTCAGATCGTCCATGTAAAGGAAGTGGAATGGTCTGGCAGATGTTTTTGATATTTGATAGTCATGGCTATCAAAAAAACAAAAACAAAAACAAAAACAAGTAAAGCTGGTCACACAGTCACATGTTCAGACTGGATGTGATTTTTTTGTAATATTTTATTGATTTTCTAATTTTACATTTAAGTATTTAAAAAGCAACGTGGTGACTGGGTTAATCGATAATTCAATAACATACAAAAATCTTTAGTACAAATCTCAAGCTACCACATCAAATATTTCCTCTCTTTTTCCCTTAATATCTACTGTCTCATATTTGAACTAATACAGTTCTTATTATCTCAATTAAGTAAAAATAGCATTGTTACATTTATCAATAATTTTTAGCTTATACATATCCTAGTTGCTTTAACATTCAATTGTTAGTTTTTCCCAATTTTTAGTTTCCCATCAATATTTAAATTTAACATTTGATATTTATAATTTCCAAGTTTTAGGTGACCAAAGTTTCCTTTATCACAATTGATAACAAAGTCTAATATTTAAGATACACATCTTATCTATTTGAGTATATTCTATTCCCCACCATCTTACATCATCTAGTTAATAATACAGTATAACATCCTTATTTTCAACTAATTTCCAAATGTCTTAAGTGTAATGACCAAAATTTCCTTTATTTCAACATCAAATATTTCCTCTCTTTTTCCCTTAATATCTACTGTCTCATATTTAAGCTAATACAGTTCTTATTATATCAACTAAGTAAAAATGTGTTTATTACATTTATCAATTTTTTTAGCTTATACATATCTTAATTACTTTTACATTCAATCTTTATAGACAATCAATATCCTATTTATTTGTTTTCCCCAATTTTTAATTTCCCATCAATTTTCAAATTTAACTTTTAATATTTATACTTCCAAGTTTTAAGTGACCAAAATTTTCTTTATTTCAATTCATAACAAAATCTAGTATTCAAAATACATATCTTGTCTATTTGAGTATATTCTATTTTAATTAGTAATATAAAATCTTTTCTAATAAATCAAAACCCCAATTTTCTTCAGCCTTATTCTGGTTTTCTTCCTTTGCCAGTTCGCCGTCCATGTCAATGCTTTTAAGTCATCAAATAGATCGCCCTCTGTTGTTATATATATTATTTGAAATAAAAGAGACCATCCAGTCGCCATTTTTTTGGAAGGGCTAGTGCAGTTATGGCGAACCTTTTAGAGACTGATTGCCCAAACTGCAACCCAAAACCCACTTATGCATCATCGAGTGTCGGGTGGGTGTGGCCCATTGGGTGGGCATGGCCCATTGGGTGGGCATGGCCCATTGGGTGGGCATGGCTGTGGTGGTAACAGCAGACTGGGTGGGACTAAAAAGTTCAATCAATCAATTCCAACTTTGCAAGATCTTTTTTTTTCCTGCGAGAAGTTGAAATTGACTGATTGATTGAATCTTTTTTTTTTGTACACGGCAGTGGAGGCCTAAAGCGAAAAGGTTTTATAAAACCCAGCTGAAGGCCTAGGACTGGGGCAACGGTACGTGTGCCCACAGAGAGGGCTCTGAGTGCCGCCTCTGGCACCTGTGCCATAGGTTCGCCACCACTGGGCTAGTGAATCGTCTCTCTATTATTCCAGATCCCCATAGTTGTCCTGATATGTTTGTCTTCCCTTCGGTTTGTCTTCTTCCTCCTCCTCAAGTTTCTTCTAGTTTATATAGAAGTGTTGTCAGTCCCTTTTCTGGATTTTCCATTGACTGTATTTGTTGGTCAGTTGAATCTTCTATCATAGTATTTAATTGTTCCACTTCTTCTGTTATCTTCTGCATAGTTGATTCTTTAATTGTAGTCAAAATTTGGGTTCGTATATCTAGGCTGACAACTTGTTCTTTTCTGTAGCATCTTATTTCATCACAAGCTGAAAGAATGGTTTCATGTATTGCTTTCAACATAAAAAGAATCTGTTCCTGGTCTTCATCCATATTCTCTTAATGGTGTGTTAAATTGAGGGCTTTAAAGTCAGAGAATGAAAATAATTTTATAACTGAGTATAGAACACAGCTGAGCTTCTCACAGCTGATATTTGTCAATGTTGAAAAAGTCTTATCTATAGTCTGGGCTTCCAGTCAAGTCTCCTTTAGACAATAACAAGTTGTAATATCAAACTTGGTCACAAGATGTCACCAATGTCGTTTAAAGTTTTTTAAGTCCAAAATTTTTATAATCCTTTTTCCAATTTTATTTCTTTTTTGTAAATAAAAACCAAAGTCTTCAATAAAGGTAAGAAATCTTTTGGTCCCCAAATTTTAGAAGCATATAAATCCAGTTAGATTAAGGCTATTCTTTCAGTGTTTTAACTCCCCTGGATAGTCAGTTGCCGCTATTCTTAGAGGGTGGGATAGAAGTTCCCTTCCCTCTCTCCTTACAGGGGGGAAGATACTTTGAGCAGCTTTTACAGGAAAAGAAAATACTTAGGATTGAAGAGAAGTTCAGATCTCACCCAGTCTCATCCGCACTGCTTTAGAAGTGCCTGGTGGTAAGTTTGACTTTGGCTGTCTGCAGCCTAGTGATGAGCCATATTTCTATGGCTGGTCTTTCGACCGCTGGTTTGGAGGGCTGCCACGGATCGAGCGGAAGGGATACCTCCCTCCCGCAATCAAGTGGGGGACCCCTCCTTGCTTGTCACCCCTACAGGGTGACTCTCGACCCTTTCCGGGGTCCCCCAGTGGAGTGAAACCGAACATGGAAGACGGAACTCGCCTTCCAGTGGCCACAGCGGCCGCAATAGCAAACCGGAAGTCTGGATTTGATTTTTTTAATCCACCTAGCAAATCCTTCCCAATGTTTGATGATCTTAAAGGTATCATAGCAGGATATATGTAATACTATATTTTGCAACTGATTGATGATGTTTTGGGATTGCACCCAAGGGGCCTATCACTATTGGTACTATTTTGCTTTCTTTTGCCACAATTGTTCTACTATTTGCAGGTTTTTGTATTTTGTGATTTTCTCCAGTCCCTTCTCTTCATTATTATTTAAAGTTTTACAGATGAAAAAGTTTGGAAGCAGTTTTAAACATTGTTGTAAACACCTGTTGTAAATTTAGTACTAAATTTAATTTCAGAATAATCTTCCAAAGGTAGCTTCACATACAAATTCTGATAAACTGGATTTGACAACATGTTTGCCTTAAAAGAGTCAGATTATATCTTTCTAGGTGATTTGCAATTGATACGTAAGATTCAATTGATGATAGCTGTTTTGTGCAACTCACGTCAAGCATTTAATATTAACAACAAGCTAATTTGATAGAATTTGCTGTAGACTGAAGCATGTTTTCCATCTAAAAATCATTCTCATCAGAATGAAACTATTAAGGCATAATAGACTGAATTCAAAGTTACAGTTACTCAGTGGAGAAAAATAAAATGATTGCCCAAGACTGATCCAAGATGTTTAAATTTCAGGCCAGAAACCAGACTAAAATAACTAAAAAAATTGTCCAGGAAATTCCAGAGTGTAGCAACCATCCAAATGAGCATCTTTGAAAAAGACAATAATTTATGATAACAATAATTTAACATAATTTTCAGAGAAGCTTTTTAAGAATACCCTTTCACTAGCTTCTTTTTCCAGAAAACTGAGATGAGGTCCTTTGCAAAATAGAAAGTTACCTGCTCAGATCAGAAGTCAACTCCTTATCATTACCACTATGAGTCAGGAGGAGCAAGGTTAGATGAACAGATAGTCAAACACATTGTTCTGGTAATGTTATCACTAGAATTCAATAATTAAATATCTGAACTAGACGATAATCTGAAGTTACCACGCATTCTATTTTTTTTAGGAAAAAGCATGTAATTGAAATCTATACTATATTTATTTTCCCACATTGGATGTCTTCAGTTCCGGATATAAGATTGGACAATGTTATTAACAATTGTGGTGATAAATGCAATTTCATTAAGTCAGTGACATTTTATAAATAGACAAAATAAGAGGAAAGAATTAGAGCTTTCCTTCCTTTTGGCACAAAATTGCTTGATTGCTATATTGTTTGTATATTATAAGTAGCCTGTTAGGTTAATATGTCTAGAAGTTGACTAATGTATACAGTATAACATGTACAGGACTGCACTGCTTTCATTATTGTTGAATGGACATGAGCTTTACAGGATAACACAGCAAAGGCTTCCACCTCCTTTGCTGCAGTTAACGTAACTACTTTCCAGTCTGAATAATTTCTAAGTAACTTGCACAGCCTGTGTGGCCTACAAAACATCTGGGTAATCAGATGTTTAGATAAACAGGAGTGTTAATTGCATATCCATGTTTTAGCTGTGGACTACTTAGGACAACTGCCAGCTGTGTTTTTCAATATGCATTTGATTTCTATTTTATTTTCTTAATCATAGCATTTTCTACAATATTTTAAAAAAGGAAGCAAAATTATTGATAGATGATATTGCTCGGGAGCATTATTGAGTCATCTTTACAGCAAGCCAGGGTTATTATTCCTCATATTACAGATGGTGTAAAAGAAAGGGCTCTGGAGTGGGGGGGGGGCAGGGGTAGAGTAGAGATTTATTACATTTGTTTATCCCTTCCCTTTTACAGTGAACAGGATGGCATGTCTACAGGATCCAAGCATTGGGAGGGTGGGGGAAACAGTTGATTGAAACCTACAAATCCAAAGGATGCCAGCCATAGCTATATAATACCGATCTGTTCCGGGAACATGAAAGTGAATGCAGTATACATATTATTCTCTGTAATCACCTACCCACAAACTGTTCTTGTAGGTCATGTTGAATGATTGCTAATTAGCCCGGGTTCAATTACCCCACAAATGCATAAATTCTGCTATGTACTTATTATATTTTTCTTGTTTCTCTGTCTTCCATTCCTGTCCCATTACAAATAAATGGTATTGCTTGTTTTACATGAGCAGAAACTAACACTTTATAGCACACTAATAAATATACAAACTCTTATCCTAGTTTTGTAGGAAACATTAAACCTCACTGTTTATCATTGCCATGGTGAATCTCTTCTTAATCTCTAACCTTTCTGTTCAGTTTCAAAAAGAAAGCTAGGATATCATTTATATGTAGTTTTGAAAATCACTTTACTATAAATCTATTAAGAAGTTTCAGATCCTGAAAGTGAATGGTTCTTCTTATCCCTTCTTCAGTGGGTTGTGCCCTGAAGAAACAGGGGGCAACAAAGAGGAAGGGAGGCTGGTGCTCTCAGGCCAAGGATGAAAGGAAAACTAGAGAAAAGGGGGAAAATTTTCTTCAAGATATGTGTTGAGCACCAAAAAACAGTAGCACTTCTGTGGATTTTGCACTATATTAGGTTCATGATTGTAACTATGACACTTAAGAGGGCAACAGTGCCATTCCTGTTACTCCTGATAAATCTTCAATCGTCTCTTCAAATATAGTTTTCTTAACTCACATTTTGAATTTGTATCTAACAGAGCCATGTCATAAACTGTGTATATTTATATTAATGAGAGTACATTTACATTGTCTATTAATATCTATCTATCTATCTATCTATCTATCTATCTATCTATCTATCTATCTATCTATCTATCTATCTATCTATCTATCTATCTATCTATCTATCTATCTATCTACCTACCTACCTACCTACCTACCTACCTACCTACCTACCTACCTACCTACCTACCTACCTACCTATCTATCTATCTATCTATCTATCTATCTATCTATCTATCTATCTATCTATCTATCTATTTTAGAAAAGGCCATGCTTTATTGTTTTCACAGTCTGTTATAAATACAAAAAATTATAACAAAACCTGTTCATCCAGTAAGAAATTCAGAAAATAAACATTCAGCTTACAGTATATCCATAATTGTATATGCTAAGTAGCTCATACAAGAAACAGCCTTCTTGTTTTGTATCAGATCAAACCAATTTGTTAATCTAGATTCAAGGCACAAAACAAACAAACAAATATAAACACAGAAAAGAAAGGAAGATCTCCGCTATTATCCCTTTCCTTCCCAAAACTCCTTGTGGCGTTAGGTCACAGTGCATGTGTGTCATAAAGGATAAATAATCCAGAATTAACTTCAAGGAATTGCTACTAATAGATGCAACAACATATAAAATTACTAAGCAATAGTTGCTTCTGAGGCTAGAAGTAATAGACAGGTTTACATTAGTTGGTAGTAGCATGCTGTTTTTTGGAAGATGGCAAGAATGATAGCTCAGTCTTATTTCTACTAAACATTGTTTTTTACACTGAAGGACAGCAACCTAAAATAGCTTGGTCCTCAAAAATTAATCATTCTCAACTAGCTACAGATGGACTTAGAAATCTAAGTGACTCAGAAGTTGTTGAAACTTTAAGTCTTTAAAATGCACCATGAATGATAATTATAACAAGTATAAAATATATGTAAATTTATAAATGAGACAGTTTTTAGGGGTCTTGGTTATATTGTAATGTTGTTTTATGATAGTTGTGTTTTATTCTTTTTGTATTGGGAGCTGACTAGAGTTATCTGGTTGAGATGGATAGTTATGTAAATAAATACATTTCACCTTCACCCCTTACCCCACTCCTCAGGATGTGATCCCTTAGAAAACAACCATCTCACTATCTGATCATACAGCAGACTGGTCCTGGATAACAGCAATGTTTGTCTATTTTCAGGCCTGACTCAAAGCAATTGAAGAAGAAAAGACGGTGAATTCCATGAAATAATAGAATTCACATTTACAGAGACACAGATATAGACAATTTAAAATCCATAATTTTGTTAATTTTGAGAGAGCGGGGGGAGGGAGGGAGGGAGAGAGAGAGAACACATTAAATATTGATTCTTTGTTATATAAGGTGATTATATATCCAGCAGACAATCTGCAAATGTAAGTGCAATTCTGGTTATCCACAGAAATCCCTCCCTTCACCCTGTGGATTGTTTGAAATAATATGAAATGCCAAAGTCTTCCGTTTTCCTGTTTTTAGACAAAACAAGTATGTTTCTGATTTTAGATTAGAGGTCAAGTATTAATTCAAACCAAGAATCCCAGAAAAAGAAGTTGGAGTGAAGAAGGAATAGGAAATGGAAGCCATGTACAAAAAGAGAAACACTAGGTGTAAGTCTGTGACTTGGTCATAACTACAACTCAACAAATAACTCTGAGCTTTGGTTTAAGTGATCCTATAATTCCTGTAAATTCTCTCTTAAATCTTCTTACATCTGGGGTCAATTCAAAATGTCCACCAATTGTATTCCCAACATGTGCAGCTTAGCTTGCTGCATGCTAATATATTGGCTGCTAATACGAGCGTTTGTATTGTGCAGTGTGGCACAATTTCAACCTGAAATATAGATCTTGACTTTTAATTTATAATGGGAATACCTAACATAAATGTCATATCTGGGTGATTATATGCCTCTATCTATCTATCTATCTATCTATCTATCTATCTATCTATGTTATGAACTTCATTCAGTGATGAGATAGAACAAGGTCAGATGTCATTTATCTCTGATTTCTTAATTGTAACAGTAACTGTGATTGCTGAACTTGACTAAAATATTCCTTTAAATGAGCAAGATTCAGATTTAATTAGGAATAATAACACCTCCTGCTTTTCTGACCTTTCCATTAATTGTGTGCAAGGTTCAGACTCTTTCAAAAAGAGTCTTTTTGTCATTATTTTGTGGTGTCCCAACCTTTCCAACACCATCCATTGACCAAAGTCACAAGACAAATCAATATAGCCCAGAATTCCTGCAGCTTATATCAGTGCTTTGGGTATGGTGCCCTTCAACAATATTTATAGAAAGAATCCTTGAGTTTATAATAATAATACAAAAATAAAGTCTTCCCAAATATTGTTTCTCAGATATATTACATGCCATTAGATGTGTCATGTAAAGTTCAAGAGAGATTTGAAGAAAGGCTGCCAAAATTCATGCCTGAACATATTTATTAACAAAATATGTGCACACAACAAGTCTATCTGAGAGATTAGTTTTCTAGACACTACATGATCTCTTGTAGAAACTCTCCAGTTGCTGATGGATTAGATTTTTAAAAACTTATGGCACAGAGATAAAAGAGTGGAAAATAAGTGACAAAAGCTAGAAAATCACTTGATTAAATTCAAGCAAGTAAGATCATAGGAAAATATGAAAGTAAACAAACAAGGCAGGGATCTTTTAATATAGTTCCAGGATGACACATTAATCCCCACAGCATAATTTTGAAATAATGGGCATGAGCCTGGTCAGCTCCTGCGTCAAGTTTTATTTTTATTTTTTTAATTGCTAGATGTTGAAACAAGTAAAGGTAGGCTTGTCAGTTGGCGAGGAGAAAGCATGGATTGAGAAGGTTTTCTTTTGACATTAGTTTGAGATCTCAATGCATCCAGTTGACTTTTTCATAGCCTGAAGCTAATATCTAGAGGTCAGCTTGCTACTCAAGAAACAATAGCTGGTGCTATCACTTGTTGGTAACAATAATAAATGGCATTTATTCTCCTAGAGTAACTTGGGTAGAAAATGTCTTGCTTTGCAATAAATTACATTCTACAATGCTCTAATAAAGCTGGAAAGAAAAGACTCATCCTTGCCAGGTAGTTCCTAAAGGGCACTAGAGTGGTGTCAACCTTATGTCTTCTGGAGTGCTTAACCTGCTGCTCCTGTAGTCCCCTGCCATTGACTTTGCTGACTAAGGCTGATGGAATTTGAAACATTTCAAATGTTTCTATCAAAACATTTTCTATCCCTGTTTTAAATTCAGATGGAATCCTAGCTCATCCAATCTTTCTCCCTTTTCCCAAAACAACCTAACAGCAAATCTGGCTATTGATTTTTTCTTCCCATATAAACTAAATTCATATGTAGTTAGAAATATTTTTTAAATCTATCTGCAATAGAATCACGTTCTCCTTTTGCTAACTGGCTACATGAAATGTATAGATGTGATTCCCCCCCCTTATTGTAAAATCAGAGTACAAATGGGGGGGGAACCCACCCAAGAGCACTCAGGGTAATGAAATGATGCAGCCAGCCTATTTTCTCAAGAAAAGCAATTTAAGATGACATGATGTTAATGTAAGTCAATCCAGAAAGAAAAACAGCATGTTCACCTGCAAACAATCCCTTGAGACTGGTCAACACTGTCTCACAAATTGCTCAGTGTTTAGCTTGAAGTCCATTTGTTAATTTTGTAAACATTGCTGTTTCTATTTCACATTGACATGATATTGACATTATGACTCTAATCCTGCCAGGAAGGAAGTATTGGATTTCAGTCAGCTACAGGATGCTCCCCATCTCAACTTTTACCTGAAAGGTCAAGGTGAAATGTTACTGACTTAACAGCCACAGAATGGGCTTGAGGTGAGTTGACATTTGCCAAAAGTTATGGAGAACCACTTCAGTCCTGGGGTGTTCTTGAGTCTACTTTATCCTACAGATCAGTTTCCCCCCCCCTTCCTTTGGAGAAGACAATCCTATGATGCCAATTTGGGCAGAAATAATTTATATTCTATTTAGTGGTGCTTTTAGATCATATCCGGATGCTTGCAGTGATTTTGTCCTAGTTTCTTCTTTTCTTTATGGAAAAGGATATAATTCAATAAGAAAGATCTTGAATGCAGTCTTTGAAAGCTTATGATGGCATAATTCAGGGGTCCCCAACCCCCGGTCCGTGGACCAGTACCGGGCTGCAACATGCCAGCAACCGGTCTGCACAAACAAGAAAAGCCCCATCCACAGGATGCAGGCAGCACACAAAACCATGCCCCCTCCGGTCCACAAAAAAACCTCTCTCCACGTAACCGGTCCCTGGTGCCAAAAAGGTTGGGGACCTCTGGTATAATTGACATCCTGATGTTCTATTCCTTTATATACTAAAAACTGATGTAGAATAGTCCTAATATACAGTTTGCTTTGGGATTTTAGGCAAGGGAAAATATAATTCTTTAAAGAGGATGTATTCTGTATTGCCACTCTCTCAAGTTGTTTAGTATTGGTGCTATACCTAGTCGCTTTTTTTACTTTTTAAATTGACTATTATATGTAAAACTGTTACAGGCTTAGCTGTGAAAGCCATAGAAAGGAACACTCACACCATCAAATAAAAGATATAGATCATTGGCCTTGATTTTACTAGCAATACAAACAGGGAGTCAGTACAGACAACTAGCACTGCCCATGTTTGAGAGGGCAAATAAAACTAGCTTTCAATGTTAACCGCCATGGATGGATAATGTGAACTTAAAACTATTTGTTTGTTTGTTTGTTTAATGTAATTTATAAGCAGCTCCTATCTCAAAAGACTTGAAGCAATGTACAAGGACAACAGCAACACAAGCCAATGCAAAGCAATACATATAATACAATAAACACAAACATCTAATATTATATCAATTACATCTTTGCTTCTACAAAAGTCTGGTTCTTTTTAAAACTGCTGGAAAACTGTAATAGTGAGAACCACCCTTGTCAGAGGAGGAGAAGAGAGAAGTTGTTCCAGAGAAGGAAATTCCCCATAGGGAATGTGCACTTCCTCTTCCTCTCAACAGAGAAAAAACTTCACCAGGCATTTTTGTTCCTGGATTGAGCAGACAGAATGCAGCTTTATGGTTCTTGCTCTGTGCCACAGATCTCCATCATTGGCTCCAGTGAAGAAATAGCTCTCAGTATGCCAAACCAGCCTTTATACAGAGCCATTGAAAAAGTTTGCAGGGGCCAGTAGCCTTCTATGCCTCTAAAAGAAGTAAAGTTGAATGTGTGCATTTTGTTTTATTTTCTATGTTGTGCTGAGGATCTGTTCCCTTACTGCTCACTCTAATACATTGCTGCATTTACTATTGTCAGCAATGCTGGTCCAAATATTTATTTTAAGGATCAGAACAAAAGGTGTCATTCCCATTATGATGTAGTCTTGTAATCCATATACTGTAAATTATTTACATCAGTTATTCTGATGCTCTTCTCTTGGGTTACACTACTCTCCATGCTTCCAGATTTTAAATAAACTAGATATTTTTCATAGAAAAATGTAAAAGTGGTATAAAGGAAGTATCCCAGCAAGCATATTGTTGAAGCCTAAATTAATCTCCTGGCTCTTCTGCCTTACTGTCAATATCTTTTCTCCTACCCATAGCAAGGACTTAGGTGCTGGAGGAGCACTCTCTAATTACCTTACAGTCTCCTGCTAGGTAATTGGGTGGATT
>NW_015386901.1:221398-223101 GCF_001527695.2 Protobothrops mucrosquamatus
TGGATTATGGACAAAAAGCAATTGAATGGCAATAGCAAGAAGGAAGTAAGACTAATCTAGGAGAGGCTCCACCAAACCCCTCCCCCAAGTTGCAGCTGGCATCAGAGAAAACATGTTCTTTCAAAACAAGAGATGCACTCTCCATCATCAAACAAACCAGGCAGAGCACGGAACAGGAGCACAATTGCTCAGACTTCCGCTTCTTGGCAACCATCAAAGTGGATTACAGTAGTTTGCCTCCAAAGCCTGACATGTATTCCCATTGATTTTTTTTAAAGTTCCTATTTCAAATGAGTTTCTATTTTCTTACACAGGAATTACAACACTTCCCTGCTTGTGGAATGTAAATCACTAGAGCAATCTATCATCTGGACTCTTTATATTCTGTCACTTTCACCGTGACCCCTGTTTGCCTGTGTGAATCAGTCCATTCCTGACTCTGCGATCCTCCCCAGGATATCAGATGACTTATGTCATCTGGGCTCATCAGCTCACCTCACTTGTTTCACTGCTTAGGTTGCTTTGATGTGAGTGGCTTAGCCTCATACCAGACAACCCTCAACAAAAGCACACATACAGGTGTCTCCCTGGAAAGGAAGGAGGGATATAATAGCTGGTTTTTCAGACCATGGTCATTTTATTTATTTTGTTCAAAGCTATTCACAACTGTAATCACTATCTTTGGGGACTTTCCTTTCTTGTTTTTCTAAAGCCCTTTTTCAATAACCTGCCAGGTGCTTTTGTTCCTTTCGATAGACATATGCTCTGCTTGACTGAAGCTGTCCGTGTGAATCATCTGCCATGTAATTTTCTTCCAATTATGAATTTGTTTCACTCTTTGAAGATGCTTAAAAAGATGACCTGCAAACACTGATTTTTAAAAACCGTAATTACACCATTTTGGGGTTAGCATTAGTATCTAAAGTAACAGAATCTTCTGACCCTTTAAAGATGAATATATTTATTGTACATTTTTTTCAGATACCAAAAAATTGCAGTTCACCAAATAGTATCTTATTTATCCTTTTCAAGTTGGAAAGTATAGAATATAACAAACGGGGACGTCTGAATCCAGCACCTAACAAACTCAGTAGCTATTATCTATTAAACTTAAGTTCATAGAATCATAGGCCGGAAGGGACCTTGGAAGTCTTCTAGTCCAGGGGTCCCCAACCTCCAGTCCGTGGACCAGCACTTTTGGGCCGTGGCATGCCAGAAACTGGGCCGTGCAAACAAGCAAAGCCCCATCCATGGAAAATCAAGATGGTGGCCATAACTGCATAATGAAAGCCCAACCCCTTTTTTACATTTGTATTTGTGGACTTTGTGGGGCTTTGATTGTGCTGTTGTGGCTGACATTTTAACTTTTTTGACCCTTTATTATTATTTCCCCTATGGTGAAAGGTACAAATAAGAAATTTGTCCAGCATTTAGGAGAAGGTATACAAATGGTTATCACGGTACTTGCACTTATATTGTGTTCGTATTTGGTAAAAAGAATTCATTTTCATTAAGCATGTATCCAGCTTGTTTGAAGTAAAAAAAAAACTTCACATCATCTTCACATTATTACTTTGCAAAAGTCAATTTGCTCTTGATGAATATGATACATTTCTCCTGCATTTAATAGATGGAAGTTAAGGTGCTGTGCCATAAGATTTTATGGAAAAAGAAATGCTGCTAGAGTGGAAGGTGAGTAGAAC
>NW_015386901.1:224499-236942 GCF_001527695.2 Protobothrops mucrosquamatus
TTTTTTTGTTGCCCAGGCCCAGAATGGACTTCTGGAAGCAGCATCCACACAGAGAACCAGTTGTTCACATATTTGAATCCCACCATTGAACAGAAGGCATATTTATGAATCCAATCCTTGCCCAAGAAGTTAGTCACAGCCTATACAATCTAGCATGTGATAAGACCCAACTCTTAAATAAAGGAAGGTCCTCTCTTTCCTTTATTTTTTAGAAATAAGTTTTAACGTAAAATATTACTAAACTTTGAACATTGGTAGTATTGCCAATCAACTAAATTTTAGAGGATGGCACTGAAAATGTAGGTGAAAATGTTGGTAAATGTTGACAAGTGAATCATTTTGTTGATCGATTTAATAAGAAAAAAATAAAACCTAGTGATCGACTGAAAAAGAAGACAAAATCAGAGTAGGAAAGAATAAGTTATTATAGTTTTCAGTCAATCAAGTTGTATCAGTTAAGTCTTTGTATTGCACAGCAGGAAAAAAGAGCTTTAGATGTGTGTGAAATATGCCTTGCTCAGGATTAACACTCCAAGTATCCAAGTAAGTGGACGGGGTACTTAGGGCTGTTAGCTCTGCCATTTCTGACTGGTTAAAGCAGCTCAGGGAATGTAGTCTGGGTGCTTTTGCAATGGTTAATTATTGATTAAATGTGGGGGTTCATATCTTAAGGAGGCTCCATTCTCAAGAAGCCATCACTGGATCCCACTACACTGGACAATTTCCATCAGTATCTAACCTTCTCTGATTGAGAAGGTGATTGTGTAACAGCTTCAAAGGACTTTGGGTGAAGCGGATTACCTGGATTCCTTTCAGTCAGGATTCAAACCTGAATATGCAACAGAAATAGCATAAATTGTGCTTTTGGATGATCTCTGGTAAGAGTGGAATGGGGGTTGTGCATCTATCCTTGCCCTTTTTGATCTCTCTGCAGTTCTAGGTCTATTCCACCTTTGATGCTAGTTGGGATAGCACTGCCCTAGACAGTCCAATCTGGAGATCCTCCTGAACTTACAACTCCTGCTCAAAGAGCAGGTGGCAGTCATGGCCATGAGGGCTTTTGCACAGCTTCCTGTTGTCTGCCAGTTATCCCCATTCCTAGTACGAGGAACTTTGCTTACTATCACTCATGCCCTATTCCTCTATTTGGTTTTCTTTAATGAACTCTACATGGGATTGCCCTTGAAAAGTATCCAGGGGCTTTAGTTGGTGCAAAATGCATGGGCAAATATGTGTACCCCTAGAATACGTGATACACAACTGCTCTGTGAACTGCATCAGTTGCCAGTTTGCTTCCAAGTCCAATTCAAGGTGTTGATTTTGACCGTTAAAGCTCTTTGGGAATACTTCTCCCTGATTACATCTGCTCATCCCATCATGCCTGGCAGAGAAAGCGTTCTATAGGTCCTATCTGCTGGGTAATTACATTTGACAGGTTGTAGGAGGTGGGTCTTCTGATGTGTCATACTTCTGGTATTCAGCAGCAAACTGCCAGATTATTGAGATGTACTTTTCTGCCTAAGAAAGATGAAGTTTCAGAGAAGAGAGTATCTGTAGCTAAGGGTTGAACTGTAGTCTTTTATGCTCTCTGAGCTTAGTGGTTTGCTTGAAGATGTCTCATTATCCAACTAGGTAGCATCATCACACAAGCTTTAAGTATCTATTTCACTTTCATTAAAAAAGACCCTAAACCAGGGGTGTCAAACTCCCAACATCACATGACGTGTCACGACGTATTGTGACTTTTTTGCCATTGCCGCCAATGGGGTGGGTGCAGTTTCGCTATGATGCATCTGGCCCACGGGCCGGCAATTTGACACCCCTGCTCTAAACTAAAAGTCTCCCTAAAATGAAAAAAGTGATTAAAATTCTGATCCAGAAGAATATCATTATACACATTATCATTTTTCCCTTTGTCCTACTTTTCTTTGTATGAAATGTGTTTATTAGGTGTCTAAATTTAATTATACTTAAAGCAGACTCAATAAAATGAATTAATTTTTGACTGGAAATATTTAGAGCAAGTCAACTGAAATCCACATGACTTAATGTCATTTAAATTTAAATTAAACTAATTTAAATCACATTGATTTCAATGAATTTGTTCTAAATATGAAAATTATGGATACAGTTTAGGTAAATAACAACTTCCAGGTATGCAAACCCTAAAGATGTACTCAGGTCAGGATATCTGTCAAACTGGTGGAGCCATTTCTCATAAACGATTTTAACTACCATTGATTTTATAAACATCTTAAATCGCCTTTTTCAAACTAAGTATTAACACTTAACAAGGTTGGAATGAAATACATGGCCAATTAACTTACTTGTTTTTATCAATGCAAGTGTCTCTGCTGTCTCAGAGAAATTGTGCAGCAATAAAAAAATAATACCACATATTCCTAAAAATAATATAAAAAAGTAACAAAACTATTTTTGCAAGCCACAGTCCTATTATTTGAAAATAGTTCTAGTGACATCAGTAGGACTTGCTCAAACCTTATACAGTAAGCAAAATGTGATGTTTCTTCAACATTAGTGAACAGTACTTTTCAATGACAGGTTACCTTTATGTTTAGTTGTTGATCTATTCCAGTGGTGGCGAACCTATGGCACGGGTGCCAGAGGTGGCACTCAGAGCCCTCTCTGTGGGCACACACACCATCGCCCCAGCCCCACCTCCTCCCACGGCCCCCTCCTCACCAGCAGCCCCCCCAGAGGAGAGTCGCCCCCAGGCATGGCCCACATGAAGCAGCACAGCCAAGGACATGGTAGCTGGGCAGCAGGGACAAGACTCCGCCCTTGCGCCCTGTTGTGCACAGATGATGCTGCGGGGCACAGGTGGAGGGCGTGGCCACCATGGCGCTGCTGGGCTACCTGGGTGATTTGTGGTGGGCCGTGAAGGTGGTGAGTGGCCCAGTGGGCACGGTGGAGCAGGGACAGGGGTGAAGGGGCGGGTTTTGGGCACTCAGTCTCTAAAAGGTTCGCCATCACTGATCTATTCAATTAAGTACTTTTAATATACATGGATTCATAATTCTAAATGCCTAGAAATATATGAGATCATGTCAGAAACATAGCATTCCATAAATTTTTCATAACATTCTATTCCCTATACATATAAAAAACATAGCTCAGAAAAGTGACTCTTATTATATACCATAAACTCTTCACAAATATCCCAAACATTAACATCAATCCTCAGAGAGTTCTCCCTGACAAGCAGTTTTAGGAAGGGCAAAGTTGTGGAATTTCCTTCTGCTAGCCCCAGCCTATATCACAATGTTAAGCTCTTACGGCAAAGGAAATGTCTAGACCTGCTCTCTGGATGGAACTTGATGTGATGTCAAAAATAAGATTGCTACCAAAATGGCGACTTCACCTTGAGCTCCTTCTCCTCTGTTGCTATGAAAATACATGAGACAATGTCTCCACTTTTCTCCGCCCTGTCTCATTATCCCTTGCCTAAGCAATAACAAGGAAAGGGAACTTGATCCATGGTCAGAAATGTTCTGCATTTATCATTATGCCTGGCTTTGTCTTCTATTGAGAAGTAATTTGAAAGCACAGCTTTAATTTAAGATAAACCAGAATGTTCTATATTACTAAAGTGTCTGTTCTGTGGCTCACATTATGGTGTGTCCCTTCTTCCCCTCTGCACAAATACTAAGGCAAGGCTGTCTCCTTTGCCTCAATTTTAAATCTTTTTTGTTTTGCCTTTGAGATTCCCAGTGAGTTCATTTCCGCAATGGACTTTGCCGCAACTTCTGGTGCTAAGCAATTAATCAAAATAGAAAGGGGGCTTACTCCAGAAAGAGGTGCTTTTATATTTGAGATTTCTCCCTCTTTCATTGTTTTGAATCTCCCTCTGCTCTAGCTCCTCTGACCATCAATTCACACATGAAATATTTCTTCAAAGAAACGGTTTTGACTAAAATATTCAATAACATTTCAACAGGAGGTATTGCATTTTGCAAAGAATTATTTTTCTCACTCTACTAAGGCAGAACAACAGCAGTTTTGTTTCAAAACCTTGGAGGTAAGGGTTAGTCTTGAAACCGCCAGCTATTTTTGAATGTTGAAAGAGATGATACAGTTATGACTTCTTAAATCTGGAAATAGTAGAGTTTTTATTTGGGTAAGACACCAGAGTTTAGCCAGAAACAGAAAAAAGAACCTCAACAAGCATTACAAGTTATGAAGTCACACAATTCCTCCTTTTTTAGAACCAGCAAAAAGGCAAGGTGACATAAATTGTATGGCCTCCACAGGCTAGTTTTAGTTACCAGGCAAGGTCAGGTTACAGAGTTACTCTTACATAATTTTATGGAGGTCAGTTTCTTAATAATAATATTGTGACTTTCCTGGATATTTGGCTTCCCTTCCTTCCCAAACAGCATATCCTCCCAAAAGGAAACAGCCCACAATCACCTCAGCAATGCATGGGGAGGGAAGTAATGGGGGGATTCTGGCACCCATCTTGATGAAGGAGTTGTTGGATTGATTCTCCATATTAATGTTTGTTTTAACAATTCTGATTAATTGTCCAGTTTTTACCTTCAGGGGTTTGAACTATATCCTTTTCACCATAACCATTAGAAGATACTTCCTTACAAATTAAAGTAGCTTGGTTGAAAACTTGGTGTTTTGTTCTTAATTGTGCGTGATGCTTCTGTTTGGATAGAATATCATGTTTTTATCTGTGTGATTCTATATCTGTGATGGATTAGATCCATCAAAAGTATACTTGAGGAAATACATTTTTCTACTACCAAAAGGCATTGTTTTTCTTGCCCTCTACTTGGGCAGGGTTTCTGGATCTGGATTTCATCTGATTGTGTATTAACAATAGAAAGCAAATTTGGTGTATTGGTTAGGCTAAAAACCAGGAGACCATGAGTATAGTCTAGTTTGGATACAAAGCCAGTTGAGTGACCTTAGGCCAATTGCTCAGTCCTAGGAAGCAGATGGACAGGCAGATACCACTGGGGAGAAGTGGTCCTACAAATAACCCAGTTATATGCTATGTAAGACTTTGTAAATGATAACCAGCACTTTGAATTGCACCTGGAAGCCTATAGGGAACCAATGCAGCTAAAGAAATAGTAATGTTGCATGGGCATAATTCCAAAGACTACAAAGACAATGATTTAATGTAGTTTAGGTTTGGGGTTTTTTTTTATCCAATTAAGTTTTTTTAAAAACAAAATTCAAAAGCAACATTACAGAATACACACATTGTGAACCACTGACATACCAAGAATGTGGGCTTAAAAAGTATTAGCTGTATTAGCTGAAGTTCTATTATTATTTGATGACAGCTGCCAAAAATCTTCTTATAGAATTATACATGACATAAGCACAAAGCAATGAATAGTACATGAAAAATCTGGCAAGGCTGAGAAAGCAGGTGTTTCCCATGGCTTTCTATTCAAGGGCATGCTACACCTGAGGAACCTATGAAAAGTTTCTACAGACCAGGAAAAGTGCACAGCAATGGAAAATTCAAGCAAAGATGGACTTGCAGTATAAAATATGGAAGAAAAGGTGATCTGCAGCCAACTGTGCTGATATGCAATATAGTTGTCTAAAGTCTTGAAATTGCTTTGAACAAAATGAGTTGAGCTACTGATTTATGTGCTTCTAGCTACTAAGGGGCTAAAGGTGCTGGTAATTTCCAATGCTTCTGTTTTGTGCTTCAGATTCTTAATACATTTCACTTGGTCTCATTTCTGCATACCTGGACACAAGTCTTAAGATAAATTAAATTTACGGATTACATGTTATGTGAAACAACTAACCATTCAATCACAGAATCATAGAATCATGTACTTGAAAAGTTGAAAGGGACTTTGAAGATCATATATTCCAACCTCTTGACCAAGACATGTCACAACTGCAGCATCCCTCATATATGGTAATCCAACTTCTGTTTAAACAAGGAAGGAGAAGTCAGAATTTCCCAATGTAGTCTTTTCAATTGTTGAACAGGTTTTACTCTTGGGAACTTTTCTTGATGATCAACTGAAATTTAAATCTTTGTAATTAGAATTCATTGTTTCTTGTCCTCTCTTCTTTTGTCTTGCTTTAGGGCCCAAAGTGGGTGTCCTTAGAGGCCAGCCATTCTTTCTCAGCACTTGGAAGGAGGCAATGGCAAATCACTTCCAAAAAACCTGATCAAGAAAACTGCAAGGATTTGTACAGAGAGTTCTCAGGATTCAACATTGACTTAAAGCAGGGGTATCAAACTGCCGGCTTGCGTGCTGGACGCGTCATGCGGAAGCTGCACCCACCCCATTGCCTGCAATGGCAAAACTGTCCCAATATGTTGCGTGACGTCACATGACGTCGCGAGTTTGACATGTCTGACTTAAAGGCACATAGACCCCAAACAAAAACCAGTTTGGTGTAGTGAGCATGAGAAAAATTGTTATTCAAAGATGATTTTCATTTTTCTTCTACAGAAAAACAATAGCAATTCTAAATCTACTGCAAACGTTAAATGAACAGAATATTTGCTTTGTTATTTCTCAAGTCCAGGGCAATTTCACAAGTGTTCCTTCATACGTTTATTCACCATAAACAAAAAGGGACATCCAAAACAATCATATATTATGTTAAATTGTAAAGGAGATATAAGCTGTGTAATATAAATACCCTTAATTCAGTGATGTCTTATAGTGAAGGAGGGTCCAAAATTATAAAATAAAATTCTAAACAAAATAAGTATATTTTTCCAATGGTGATAGGCATATGCTTATGAATAAATGCTGTCAACTGTATTTTGTAAAATGAAATTCATTATACTTATATTCTGATGAACTTCACAAACTATTCAGGTTCTCAAATTATTTCAAAACCCTTTTTCTTCAGAAATTAATTAATGCAGCAGTCACCTGGGGGAAAAATTTCCTTTGAATCAAGCCACACCTTTGAAGCTTCACATAGCCATATTTCATCTATACACACAGAATCTCTCCCCACCTTTCACTACAACTGAACTGGTTGGCCCACCAATCTACAAATGTTGTAGCCACTGCTGATTTTCTTAAGCATCTTGTTTCTATAAGATTTGGAAACCACAATGTCTTCTCAGTAGTGAAATATGTTTGTATCTCTATATATGTGTTGATATTTTCCAAGAATGTTGGACATATTGGTACATGTATTGTCCAAATACTGTATATAAACATGATTAATTTGTCATTAGTGGGTTATTAAAAGAACACAAACATATTGACATTTTTTTCAGTTCTTTATTAAAACTGATTTCAGGCTGTTGTTTCCTTTCTATTCTCAATAATCCAACTGAGAGGTGACTAAAGCATGAATGACATTCTCAAGGTCTCCTGATCTAGAAATGGGTACAACTCAATCCTTAGGACTGAAATATTGTTACAGAGATGGAGAAGGAAAGATGCATAGAACTTGCAATTATATTTTGGTGGGTCAGGAAATCTAAATGTAACTACTTCAGAAATGTTGGTTCCAACGTTATATAATTGACAGGAATTTTATTTATTTATGACTGACATTTCTCTATTGGGCCATTTCAAGTGGCTCTGTGGAAATTATTTCCAAAAAAAAAAATACAAACCTGTAAACAGAAACCTGTGAGTAGTAATTTTTTGCATGAGCCTGGTTTCATGTTGCCTCCAGTGGCTGGATTTGCAGAGCTGCAGGGGGAAAAACTTTGCTTTGCAGAAATGGAAAATCCTTCACAGGCATGCTTCCTTCTTACAGACAGAGTCTATCTTTTCAATCTGAACACAGCATGAACACTGACCCATATTCTTCTTTTTATACAGGCAACCTGCCAACAATTCTCTGGAAGTGCCAGGTTTGAAAAACAAGCAGAACATACAATGTTTCCACTCAGTCTTTTCCGGAGCTTCTTATGCCACCCTTTAACAGCAAATTAAAGTTGGGTGCAGAAATACCATTCAGGCAAAGGGGGGAAAAAGAAACATCCTACTGGGGAAAGAAGATAGATTCCTATTCTCCCAAATTGGGAGATTAAATGCTTACCTAAGTTAAAAAAACAACACCAAAGACTTATTATAGCAGCCACTTAGACTGACTCCTTTCTAAAATACTACACTAGATCTAAGGTAATATGTATGCTTGGAAAATGTAGCAGGTAATATACTTTCTGGGGTTTTATAGGCATAATTAGGAATGAAAGAGCTTTGGGCAAACCATATTGTAACATGATTATGGCCCTAATTTGGAGCCCATCCAATATTTGAAGACAATAATCTACCAGGACCATATACACGGGCATTGTACAGTGACACACACATACAAATATTCTGATTTTACTTATGTTGAACTCTAGTGGGAAAGCACTTTAGACAGACACGAATAAATCACTACACTAAATTAAATTAAATTAGAGTGCTGATTTTTGTGCACAAGTGAATAAATTACTGTATAAGAAATTGTATAATTTATACAAAAACTGAAACAGAAATATTCTATGAAGAAACAATTACTAAAATGAGGTCTTACATGACAGAAATATGGAAAAAGATAATATACATAATTTGAGCATTAGAAAAGAAGTGTAAACAAATATGTATATAATTTACTCTGATGGGAGCAAAGGTGAGTGTTAATTAAATTCACACCAATGTTGTTATATACACCTTAGGTAGTGAAGCTAATTTACAAAGATAATCTATGAGGCTCCAGGTCAATGAAGCTGGTGAGTTTCCTAGATATTGTTTCTACTAGTCAAGCAAAGGGGAAAATCCTGGAGGCATCTGCTCTCTCTTAAGGGTGGCTTCAAAGGACTGGTGCAAATGTAACGTTCTGGTGGATTTTGAAGATATTATCCACCTACGATCTTCACAGCTATATGAATGATAGTACCCAAAATGAGGCTTCCATGCCCTTCATCCAAAGAACTAAGGAAAAGAGGAGAAATGAATTTCCCTACTTTCCAGCTATTTGGTAACATAATGAGACATTCAATTTGCTCATATTGGGAAGAAGGAATTATCTTTTGGGTAGAGCCAGCCTGCTTTGTCTCATTCCCCAGAAGTGAATAAAGCATATTTTGAGAACAATGTATCTTTCTCAATCTCTCATTACACCCACAGTCAATTCTCATCCCACAGAAGCAAAGTCATTTCTCACAGAATAAAAGTAAAGATTCCTTAAGCCCAACTTAATACCATGTTGTTCACGATGACTATATGGACAGGTTTATGTAATTTTATTGTCAACTACATTGTACAGTTATGGTTTTCTACTGCTTTCTTCTTCCATGTTTTTTTTTCAATTTCTCAGACAGATTAGATCTGTCACGTCTTTTAAGATCAGCTGAAGTTGGCTAGGTGCTACCACCTGATCATGAGTTTCATTGATCCATTTTTATATGTTTCTTTTCTAGGTTATCCATGGTATTCTCATGAGTGTTCTCCAAACTTGAGTGCTAAACCAATCTTTAGAATTGAGCTGTTGGTTATAAGTGGCTTAAAAAGAACATAGATCATTGGTTTTATGTGCTCTTAATCAGCCCTTAAAATGAGTATGAATAAAATCCTAAACCATAACATGAGTAAGAATAAGCAGAGTCCATAAATATAATGAGTTTCTTTATGAAATGTATTTGGTGAGATGTATTTCACTGGAAGCTGTGAATGCAATTTTGCCCATATGGTTCTGAAATCAAAATTATCTCCTTGTTTGTATGACTTACTGCCTGCTCCAAATCAATTTAAACTTAAACCAATAAGCATAAGTAAGTGATAGCTGTACTGAATAAATAGAGAGGTAGCAAACCCTCTAATTCAAAAGTGTTTAGTTTTGGAGCACAAGAAGTTAAACACTTTCTTGCAACACATTGTAAACATGTCAGTGTGTTTAACATTTTTAATGTGCTCTCTTCCCCTGCCCACATGCATAAAAAAATGAAGCAGGTTAGGTTGTTTAACTAGCAAATGGATGTATGTGCTCATTCCTAGTAACAGATTTTAAACACTTCGGGGTGTATAAAATTATGATGAGCTTAAGATCTCACCGTATCAGCTTTTCTATGCTCTTAATTCAATAAATGATTGATGCATTTGTTCTGATCACCACAATTTGAAATGATTCAGAATGGTTTCTGAGGATATTTACCCAAAGATTAGCTTTAGAAAAGAAATAACTCAAAACATGCAAAAATTACAGTATCGGTACAGGATGTTGTCCAAGAGGACTGATGCAGTCCTTTGTGGGAGTTACGTAGCCCTAGGTCAGGCCAGTAGCTGGATATGAGATCACTTGGCTACTATGAGAGATTGTTCCCTTCATCATCCGTACTAACACCACCATGACTATCACCACCACCTCCTTAAAAAAAAGGAAGAGGAGATGAGACGAGACAAGAGGAGTTGAGATGTTGAGATGGTCATAACTGGGGATTAGGTTACATTTGTTCATTCTACCTCTCTCATGGAATCTTTCCATTCAGAACATTTCTCAGAGAACCTTCATTGTTGTAGAGAGCCAGGATGACCACCCTGGAGAAATGAGGCATTAAACCTTGCAAAGAGAGGAAGCCTTGAGAAAGAAGCTAAGACTGCCTCCCCCTCTTAATTCATTTGAGGGAGAAGAAGACTCAGGCTTTCAAGGTTCTGTTGTAACCTATATCAATACAGTACAGTTGTAACCAGATGTACGGAGTCTGTTTCCTGACCTGGCCTGCCTCAAAGGGCTGACAATTGCTGCATGTATAAAATTCAACAACCATCATTGCCACCAACATTCTCACCATTATCTCTAGGTTTTAAGGGATACCTAAACTCTTCCTTCAGATTTAAATCCAAACAAGCTTCATTTTTGCCTTCATTGCTCTCTTTGGAGAACATCTTTCTTTCTTCAGGGACACTTGGCAGCTGCAATGAAAACAAAAAATGCTTGTCTGACCTATGGTAAGAGTATCAGTGGTGGGATTCAAATATGTAAATATGTTCTCTGTGTGGATGCTGCTTCTGGAAGTCCATTCTGGGCCTGAGCAACAAAAAATTAGCTACCAGTTCTACCGAAGTGGTGCGAACTGGCTGAATCCCACCACTGAAGAGTATGCTATTTTGACTTCATTATATTAGTTTCTTTTCTTATCCCTTACTCCAAAATATATTCTATTGAGTCTTGGCAGCTCCATCTCTAGGACTGCATATAGTATTTAATTGAAAACTCTGTCTGCAGGGCTATGTGCAGCTAACAAGTAGGCTGGCTTGGTTACTCAACAGCAAGACACTGGTGAAGCGGGCTCAGCAGCGCCTGCATTTTCTGCATCGCATGAGAAAAGTACATCTTCCTTCTCCTATCCTTACCACTATCTACAGGGGGACGATCGAGAGCATCCTGTCATACAGCATCCCAGTCTGGTTTGGAAGCATCACTGCTTCGGACAGGAAGGCAGTGCAGAGAATGGTGAGGATGGCTGAAAAGATCATTGGCAGTTCCCTCCCTCCCATCCAGGACATAGCACAGAAGCGTTGCTTGAGCAGGGTCCATATGATTATCTGGGACACTACCCATCCTCTTTATGACCTGCTTTCCTTGTTACCTTCTGGGAGGACGCTCTGTGGTATCCATAGCAGAACATCCAGATTCAGCCATAGTTTCATTCCATACAGCATTAAACTTGTGAACTCTCAAGCATCGTCCTTCGGTTATATATTCAAGATGGACAGTATTTAATATTTATTTGTTAGGAATATGTAGGGGTGTGGGTCTATACATATGTTGTATATAGTATGTTTAGGTGTGTGTCATGTATGTGTTTCATTTTGAGAGTGGGCAACTAAATTTCATTTTTGATGTGTGCCGTTGTGCCCACAGTAAAAAAATGACAATAAAGGTTATCTTATCTTATCTTATCTTATCTTATCTTATCTTATCTTATCTTATCTTATCTTATCTTATCTTATCTTATCTTATCTTATCTTACTTTACCTTACCTTACCTTACCTTACCTTACCTTATGTTGGGTTAGATGACCAACTGTGTTCTCTGATAAAGGACAGTTTCATCAGGTTAAAAGTATCACAGGATACCCAAAGATGCAGCAATGTATGTTAATCTAAATTTGCCCTGTATAAGAAATGTGTTCTTTTGTAGAACCTGATTTGGAAAAAATACATCCTATGATTGGAGAACAGATATGGAAAAGCTTAATGCTAGATATGTTAAATTTCTGAATGCCATCTGCATTTTTATGGGCAGAGTGGAATTTCAAAGTGTCCACCTCCCCATTGCCTGTGTGCCTAAACAATCAAGCTAGTTTATTATGCTTCTACTGTACAGATTTGCAATCTTTGGGTTTTTGTTTTTAACAGATCTTATCACCTGGATTTGCCATTTTCCTACACAGTTTAAAGCTTAGAGTTTAGCTGTTGCTATTTTTTTTAGGAAACAGAGAATTAAAAAGGATACAGTTTTTCCAG